>NC_057806.1:263751209-263931060 GCF_018294505.1 Triticum aestivum | reverse complement strand
GCTCCACCGCGGGCCTCCGCCGACCGGAGCCAAGCCCAGCGCCGCTAGCCGCCGCCCCCACCGACCTCGGCCGCGCCCCGCCGCCCGGTCCTCTCCGGCGAGCCCTCCTCTGGCCGCGGCCACCTCACCACCTCCGGCCGCCGTCGTCTTCAACTCCGGCGAGGTTGGCGTCGAACCTCGAAGAGCGTGCCGCGATCCAGATCTGGACGTGAATAGTAAACCCTAGGCCGAATTTTTCTTCTAAGTCCCAAAATCCCAGATCCATGTGCCCATATTCGTCGTGCCGTAACTTTGCATCCGTAGCTCCGATTCATGCATATAGCATATCAAAATGTTAACCTCAGAGACTACATCATTTCATTCCATTGCATCATTTTCATTTGAGTTCATCTTGATGCCATAAATGTTGTTAGAAGAGGGCTACTTGAGATAATTGTCAGATCTGCTGCTCTATTTAGCTTTTTGTCATTTTTGCCATGATTATTGTGTGCATGCTATGCCCATGAGCTCTACATATGTTTTGTTAAGGGTTTTGTCATCTTTCCAGAGGTGCAATCCATGTACTTTTGTGATGTGTGTGGTGACTAGCACAAGCTTGCAAAGTGGTGCACTTGGTAATTCTGTTTTCAGGGACTTAGCAATTCCACCAAGTCCTTGAGCTGTTTATGTTGTTTCCTAGTGATCCGTGCCTCTTTTGAGGATGATCGGTAAGGATGTTTTGTTAATATTGTAGTGTTCTATCCATACATGTCTTTGTTTGCAATTATGGAGCACCCTAGCTTGAGTCAATCGAGCTCTACTTTTGCTACTTCATGAATCTGGGCAGATTGTCAACTTGTTTGCAATTTTGTCGATGATGTTGTAGTTGATCCGTGCATGCTATGCTATTGTTCTTGCATTGTCTAGCTTGCATTTTGTGTGTTCTTGATAGATGTATGCTTAGTTGGTCATGAATTGCACCGTGGTGAGTGCATCGAGCTTGTAAACATGCCTACTTGAGATATGTTTCAGCATGTTCCAGTTTTCACTGTCTGAAAACTGACTATGTTTTTGCTATGTTCACATGCTTGCAATTGTATTTTTTGATCCCTTTTGACTCAAGGTCACTAAGGGACTTTTGTTAAGCTCTTTGAGTAGCTCCATTCCATGCTTTACTTTGCCATGTTCAGGTCCTGTAGCATATAGTTTTGTTGCTCCGAAGAGTGCTACCTGATCTGAAATTCCAGACAAGTGTTAATTTCACTAAGTCTGAGATCTGTTTGCCATATGCATTTTTTCCATGCTTGTTTGAACCTGTTAATGGATGAATTGGCCGTAGCTCAGTGCTAGACTTTTGTTAAGCATCTTGAATTCATCCCTGCCATGTATTTTGTTGTCATTTTTGGATGATGTAGCATGTTCATCTCATTGCATTTAGATGGCTACTTGCTGTAAATCGCAGACCGGTGCCATATTTGAATCGTTTGTTATTTCCAAACCGTAGCTCTGATTCCGGCGTTCTTTATATCATTTTCAAGCGATTTAATCTCATCTTTCAAGTGGCACACTTGGATTTCCAAGTTGAGGCCAGGTTCTTGCATTTCCTGTCACATCTTGCATATGCATCCTGGATCGCATCCCGCATAGTATATCGTCTTTGCATCATATTGATTGATCCTTGCACGTGGTTGATTGTGTCCTTGTTGCTTGTTTGTCTTGTTTGGGTAGAGCCGGGAGACGAGTTCGCTAACGAGGAGCCCGTTGAGTTTGCTTTCGAGGATCCAGTCAACTCTGACAACTGTGCAGGCAAGATGATCATACCCTCGAAATCACTACTATCTTTGCTATGCTAGATTGCTCGCCCTTTTGCTATGCCATTGCTACGATGCCTACCACTTGCTTTCAAGCCTCCCAAATTGCCATGTCAAACCTCTAACCCACCATGTCCTAGCAAACCGTTGATTGGCTATGTTACCGCTTTGCTCAGCCCCTCTTATAGCGTTGCTAGTTGTAGGTGAAGATCGAAGGCCGTTCCTTGTTGGAACATTTATTTACTTGTTGGGATATCATTATATTGCTATGTTATCTTAATGCATCTATATACTTGGTAAAGGGTGGAAGGCTCGGCCTCTCGCCTAGTGTTTTGTTCCACTCTTGCCGCCCTAGTTTCCATCATATCGGTGTTATGTTCCCAGATTTTGCGTTCCTTACTTGGTTGGGTTATAATGGGAACCCCTTGATAGTTTACCTTGATTAAAGCTTTTCCAGCAATGCCCAACCTTGGTTTTACCATTTTCCACCTAGCCTTTCCTTTCTCTTGGGTTCTGCAGACTCAAGGGTCATCATTATTTTAACCCCCCCGGGCCAGTGCTCCTCTGAGTGTTGGTCCAAACTGTCAGCCGCCGGTGGCTACCAGGGGCAACTCTGGGCTGGCCTACCGGAAGTTTAGACAATCTGAGTGTGCCCTGAGAAAGAGATATGTGCAGCTCCTATCAGGATTTGTCGGCACATTCGGGCGGTGTTGCTGGTCTTGTTTTAACCTGTCGAAGTATCTTGAGTAACCGAGATACCGAGTCTGATCAGAACGTCTTGGGAGGAGGTCTATTCCTTCGGTGACCGTGAGAGCTTGTCATGGGCTAAGTTGGGACTCCCCTGCAGGGATTTGAACTTTTGAAAGCCGTGCCCGCGGTTATGGGCAGATGGGAATTTGTTAATGTCCGGTTGTAGATAACTTGAACCTTAACTTAATTAAAATGAATCAACTAAGTGTGTTACCGTGATGGCCTCTTCTCGGCGGAGTCCGGGAAGTGGACACGGTGTTGGAGTAATGTTTGCGCAGGTTGCTCTCTAGTTTCTCGCTCGCGCTTTGCCTCCTCTTCTCGCTCTCTTTTGCGATAAGTTAGCCACCATATATGCTAGTCGCTTGCTGCAGCTCCACTTATATATTTTACCTTGCCTTACCTATAAGCTTAAATAGTCTTGATCGCGAGGGTGCGAGATTGCTGAGTCCCTGTGGCTCATAGATTACTATTACACCAGATGCAGGGCCTGATGATTCCGCCCCAAGAGACGCGCTCGAGCTCAAGTGGGAGTTCGACGAGGACTCCCAACGTTACTATGTTTCCTTTCCTGATGATCGGTAGTGGTGCCCAGTTGGGGGTGATCGGGACCGTGTCGCATGTTGGGTTCTCTTTTATTTTGGCGCCGTAGTCGGGCCATGAGTGTTTGGTTGATGTAATGTTATTTATGTACTTGATTGACGTGGCGAGTGTAAGCCAACTATGTTATCTCCCCTTTATTATTCATATTACATGGGATGTTGTGAAGATTGCCTAACTTGCGACTTATGCCTTCAATGCGATTATGCCTCTAAGTCGTGCCTCGACACGTGGGAGATATAGTCGCATCGATGGTGTTACACATTTGCACGGTCATGATAGCAAGGCGGTTAGAGTATAATCTGTCAGTTATGTTGGCAACCACGTTGGTACCAAGGGCGAGGGACGAAGAGAACCATTTTCCTGCTTGCTGAAACGACGCAGAACAGTAGGCAAAGTTCTCGTCCATCGATGGTTACCGGAATGTCATCAAAAATATTAACAGGGTCTTACTGACAGAGTTGTACCCGAGGCGCTTACATAAGCAGGAAATTATCTCTGCTCAGATAAGTTAGATTACCGGAAAGGTTAAACAACATAATGGATAGAAAAATATGATTAGTATATTAATCAGAACAACGGAAAGGAAAATGTGTTTATACCCGAATATCAAGATTATATCTTTCGCAAGGAAAGGCAAATCATGATATACATGATAAGGGTCCAAGTATGAAACCATTTAGAAAAAGGGGCATGGAAATTATGAGGTTTACCCATACAACGGTGTTTGGATAATTGATCAAGAAAATTCAGCATTACACTTCCGATGTTCTTGTTGTTGTTCGGCGTACCACAATCATGCTTCAAGGTAACATTAACATGGTTTTTCAAGCAAGATTGAATCTGAAGGTCACAAGAAGTACAAAGGAACAATTCCAAGAATGTCAAGGAATGTAAGATATAACCAAAACATGACCAAGTCCGTATTGGCAGGAAGTCAAGGATGGTGTCGATGACAACATGTATCATCGATGGGCAAGGATGGTATTTCTCCTCAAGAATTCGATTGATATCATAGAACAAGGTAGTATATTGATGGTGATCATGAAAATTTTTCTCGAGAGGCTCTATGAAAATGCCATCGAGCTGCAACGACATCAAGCAAAAGGAATGATGAAGCAAAGGTTATTGGAACCATGGATACGACACAAGCTTGGATCCAAGCTTGTTGTTCAAGGTGGAATTATAAGATGAGGAAGAGTGACGTAAGCTTAGCTCATCATTGAAAAATTGTGCTCCAGGAAGGACCAGGTAGCATAGTTAAAATTTAGGACGATAATGATGTAGCCAATCATGATAGGAATGATGTGACGGAGTATCACTTCAATTAGAATTTACAAGAGGTAGTGCAATGACACAATATCCTCGAGATAACATGAGGCAATACTTGAAGGTAGATCAAATTAGAGGTTGGACAAGTGAAATGACTTGCAGTAGACAAGTATTTTAACATGTCCGGGAAATGGAATTAAGGAGAAACTATGGTCAGAACCACGATTATGAATGATTAAACCACCGATACAAGATGGATTTATAACAAGGGGTAATTATTTTTACGAGCAGCTTCCATGATAAGTTCTACATCGGGTCCATGGGCATGAACACAAAGGTTCAAGGTCGACTCCCACTTCTTCAATGCATAATCTTTCATTCACTCCTCGTTTTCGAAGAATTTGTAGCGCGAAAGATTTATCTGGTGAAGCACCAGAAGAGTATGACTCAGATCTCTTTCGACTTCACACCGATTTAGGAAAGGTATAAGTTCAACCCGTAGGGGTATCTTAGGAACATATACCACTAACTTCCAGAGCATATAACATCATCTCAATGACAAAGCATGGTTGACAATAAGCAGAGGATACAATTTACTGAAGGCAATATGTATCAGGGGAAGAGCGCACAAGATTTTGAATACGAAGGACATTGCCAGAAAATAATCCAACAAAGGATTTAGCGGTCCTCAATGTATCTGATGTGAGTATCAATACTCAATCAGAGGAGGGAAAGAATGCGAAGGCATTAGATTATAGAAACAACTGAATAATTCGACATTCAAGTTGAAGGGAACCAGGTGGACAATCAATTACAACATGATTGGCCGAGATCCAACTCATGTCTAGAATGACGTATGAGCGGGAAGGTCAAATTTCAGGGTTCGACTGATGATTGCGAGCAATCGCAACATGATGAATCAATAGGCTCAGGATGACAATGACAAAGGATGTTAATGAATATTGCTGGACATATGGATTTAACCATAATGTAGGCAGACAAGACTTTCGGGAGCACTAGGCTGCAGAGGATCTTCAGGAGATCGAATTGCATTCGAAGAATTTTGTGAGACATATGATCAACTTGGGATGAACAAATCCCTAATAAGTGTGTGGAATTATTTGTATGGTTAATCAGGCAGAAAAGAGCTGCAAGGTAGTCAAAAAAAAAGGATTCTCGAAAGTCGGAGAATACTTTCGGGTATCTTGTAATAACAAGATCAATGGGATAGAATGTAAAATTGGCAAGTGTAGTTATCCATAAGGATATTTCGGTGGTAGGGAATTGCAAAGGCAAGAGGCACAAAGTCTCGAGAGAATATTGTAGAGTATCTTCGGAATCTTCTGATGTAGCCCGCGATCATCTGAAATAAGGGGCTCTCCGGGCAGATGTGATCACGAGATCCTAATGTTCGAGTTAGTAAAACCATTTAACCCAAATAGAAGAGAGATCAGAGTCCCAGAGTATAGACGAGGAATAAAATATCCTAATACCACTCAATTGGTGACGTGGGCCCGTAAGACACACAACCAAGTTAGTAAAACGGTTTTCGTTTTCTAGACTCAACTTCGGTCAAGGAGTTGGAAAGGGGGGTTCCTACAGGCAGTCGGCTCTGATACCAACTTGTGACGTCCTCGATTTAATCGTACACTAATCATACATGCAAATGTGTACGATCAAGATCAAGGACTTACGGGAAGATATCACAACACAACTCTAGACACAAATTAAAATAATACAAGCTTTATATTACAAGCCAGGGCCCTCAAGGGCTCGAATACATAAGCTCGAATACACAAGAGTCAGCGGAAGCAACAATATATGAGTACAGACATAAGTTAGACAAGTTTGCCTTAAGAAGGCTAGCACAAAAACAACAACGATCGAAAAGGCAAGGCCTCCTGCCTGGGAGCCTCCTAACTACTCCTCGTCGTCGGCAGTCTCCACATAGTAGTAGGCATCGGCGGTGGCAACTGGCTCTTGGGATCCGACATCTTGTTGAATCAACCAGAAAGAAGGGGAAAGAGGAAAAGGGGAAGCAAAGCAACCGTGAGAAATCATCCAAAGTACTTGCAAGCAAGGATCTACACTACGTATGCAACATTATCAAAGGAAGGCTGTATATGTGGACTAGGCTGCAGAAATGCCATAATAGAGAGAAGGCCTAGTCCTATCGAAGACTAGCATCTTCTGGAAACCACCATCTTGCAGCAAACAGGAGGGAGTAGAGTAGCATAAAGTAAAGTAGTAGTAGTGTTATCAACCTCGGCCAGAGATCCTTTCTCGACTCCCTGCAAGAAAGCAATCCCAGAGCCATACCATCCAATTGTCATCACAATCCAATTCTCATCACAAGTATCCAGTTCTAGTTGTATCGATCGGGATGCAACTCCAAATGTCCGTTACGGTAGGACAGGCTATCGATAGATGTTTTTTCCCTGCAGGTGTGCACCAACTTACCCACCACACTCGATTAACTCCGGCCGGACACACTTTCCTGGGTCATGCGCTGGCCTCGGCAAAACAATACGCCGCAACCTGACCTAGGCTTAATAGAGAGGTCATCACGCCGGACTAAACCTATGCCCCCAAGGGTCATGGGCCATCACCCCAGGAACTCCTGCACGTTGCGTGGGCGGCCGGTGAGCAGACCTAGCTACCTCCTTCAAAAAGGCAGGTGCTTACGCAGTCCAACCCGGCGCACGCCGCTCAGTCGCTGACGTCTATTAAGCTTCGGCTGATGCATACGACGCAGAACGCCCATACTATGCCCACATGATGGTTAGTGCTATAAGGCCAGAGGCCCCTCGGATCAAATGTCCAAATCGTAGTGGATTAGGAGCACGCGGTAACGAGCAGAGACTCATGATCGATGTGACCCCGTCGCCCCGTCTCGAGTACTTACGGCAAGGGCAAAGAATGCCCGGCCACGCCTCGTAAGTATCTCGCGAGCACCTTCCAGGTCAACCCGACTCCACATCACTCGCAATTAAGCTCGTGCGGGTACCCCTCAGGGTCGAACTGTCTTTAATAACATGGCTCAGTGCAAAGTCATAGTAACCATAGTAACTGTGTGTCTAACACCAAAGGGAAAACCCGAGGAATCACCCCCGGCGATTTCCACTTGATGTAATCGTCAAGGTGAACGTAAGAGGATCCACCCTCGAGGTTCACACTTGAGGGGTTGCACGACAGAGCCGTATCGGAAGTAGTTAAGGAGGCAATCACCCTCTATGACCACGACCGGATAGCTACACTGCAGAGATCTCATCAGAGTGAGATAAGAGGTTGCACCCTCGGCACTCGATGGTAACTCTGCAGAGTCGTACAACTAGGGGGGTCATGTGCGGTGTTGGGGCCTGGACGTCGATCACGTTGATCGAGTCATCAAACATAAAGCGAGGCAACTAGGACAAGGTGGGGGTCACTGATGGATCACTATCCAACCTATACTAAGTAGTTTAGGATAAGCAGGTAAGGTATGAAAGCAGGTAACAAAAACAGGCTATGCATCAGAGTAGGATCATACATAAAGCAGTAGCAGTTCTAATGCAAGCATGAGAGGGAAAGAAATGGGCGATATCGGAATGCTCAAGGAGGGTTTGCTTGCCTGGAAGCTCTGCGGCAAAGGCTTGGTCGTCAACTGTGTAGTCATACTCTGGAGCTGCATCGGTCTCGGGGACTACGTTGGTACCGGGATCTACCGATAGAGAACAGGGGAGGAAACAAATAAATACATGACAATAAAAGCAATCACATAGCAAGGCATGGTAATACACAGTGCAAGGGTGCCCTAGTGCAATGCTAAGTGCTAGAGACGGAGCGGGAATTTAACGGGAAAGTTTTCCCGGTTCCGGACGTCTGTCAGACAGATGAACCGGAGGAGGACGGTTCCATGTCCAGGTAGTTAGAGGCACCTGACAAGCATGTGGTTAGCGTATCCGGTTTTGTCTCGTCTTTCTGATCAACTTTCATGTACAAAGTTTTTTGATCCGAGCTATGGTTTATTTTATATGATTTATCAAAGTTTTATTCAATATTATGGAACTTCCTGAAAATTGACTAAGTCCGAGAATTGTTCAGTTTTTGAACATCACTTAGCTGTTTTTCAGAGGCTAAAGCTAGTGTTTTGTACATCCTATGAATTAGTGCCTTTTACCAATTTTTATCATCTTTCTGTGATCTACATGAAAGTATCATTGACATCCATGTTAGAGTTCAGTTGCTTGACCGAAACTGTATTTGAAAAGTGCCACTTCAAGTTAATTCCAGAAGTTGTTAAAATATATGAACATGGGATTTTGTGATTTTCATAGGATTTAATCCTTACATATTTTGAATTTGTACCAAAGGGATAAAACGGAGTTTATCAAGTTTACTTTCTACGCGTATTATCTTTACCCACATTAGAAGTCGCTTTGATGTTGTTTTGCTGCAGTACAGAGGGGTAGTCAGTGTAATCGTAGCAAAGCTAGCTACTGCTACAGTAACATTCAGTTACTATAACAGGGTAGTAGCGGCAGGATGCAGTAGCAAGTGGCAACGCGCGCGGACGGCAGCGGCTAGTAGCAGTAGAAGTGCAGTAGCAGAGCAACAGCAGCAAAGGGAGCGGCTCGGCAGCAGTCTACACGGTGGCTGGGCGAGGGCTACGCCGGTGAATGGGCAGCACAGGCGCGGCGCACGGCGACGGCAGCATCGTCAATGGCAGATCGCGGGGCGGTGAGTTGCAGCAGCACAGTGCGTGAGTGGGCACCAGGTCGCAGAGGTGCGACGCGGGAAGGGACGAGCCGCAGGCAGCGGAGCTGTGCCGGCGAGCGAGCAGCAAGCAGTACGTAGCAGTAGAAGCAGTGGCACGTAGCAGCAACAGCAGCAGCGGGAGCGGCAGGGGAGCACGGCCATGGCGGCTAGGAGATCGCGACGAGCGCGGCCACATGATGCAAGGGCGGATTGAGATGTTTGACGAGCCAAGCGATGCCCTAGAGGCCCTACAAACTCAACGGTGGTACGGGCGCGTCTCGGGGTTGGCTAAAACATCGACATCAGACACGGCAGAATAGAGCTCGGCCATCAATGACGATGGCGTTTCAGGCGCGGCAAAGGGCAGGGAGAGGAGGGGATCGACGTGAGTTGGCTCACCGCGGTCCTGCAGGTGTGATAGAGTGTGCTCGGGGAGGCTCGACGGTGGCGAATCGAGGCGACGTTCGACAGAGGTCGTAGGGGAAGTAGACGAAGGTGGGCGTCGTCGATGAGGCGGCTCCGCTCCATCCAACGGGACGAGAAGACGTGTACGACGACGGCGGAGCAGCCGGACGTCGTGGCGCAGTTCGAGGTGGCATTGGAGTGCGCTGACGGCGGGGCGCGTCGACCTCCCCACTCGGGAGCAAGCAAAGAAGACGAGGAGGGAGAGAGAGATGTGAGGTCCATGGGGGTCAGGCTCGATCTAGGGTCCGTCAAGGGAGAGAGGAGGGCGTCGGGGCTGCCTTATAGCCCCGGGGGAGACGGCAGATGGCCGGCGCGTGTGCATCGCCGGCAATGGCGCCGGTGGATGAGCGCCACACCCACCCCTGCTTCTGTAGCTAGAGATGGGGGGCAAGTGGGGTGTGTGTTGGGGATATTAACACTAGGCATAAACCGGCCTACTTGGGCCGGGTTAATTTCATTAGTGGTATAAGCAGATGAAGGCCCAAGGCCTATAGTCGGTTTAGAATCTGTAGCCGTAAACCGACCTGATGTGTAACTTGTATTGTAAGTTAGGAATAGAAAGATACCAACCGGGATACGAGTATGAACCGGTTGGGACTCTATGGACCGACGGGCGTCACCCGTGTATATAAGGGGACGACCCGGCGGCGGTTCAGGGACAACCACAACTCGAGCCTAGGCGAAGCTTGTTTGCTCCCTAGCCATCGAGATCATATCAATTCCATCACAACTAGACGTAGGCTTTTACCTTCATCGAAGGGGCCGAACTAGTATAAAACCCTCGTGTCTTTGTGTCCGCTTTAACCCCTTCAAGTAAACCCGTGGCGATGGCTCCACGACTAAGTCCTTTCACTAGGACATCTGCCGTGACAAATCCACGACAGTTGGCGCCCACCGTGGGGCTATCGCACGATGGTTTGACGATCTTGGAGGGCAAGCTCAAGGGACTCGAAGGCTATGTTGTGGGCCGGATGACCAAGAGTCGTCGGGGCAGGATCTACATCGACGACGCAGGATGGGGTCCCGAGGCCGATTCGATCGAGTACGGGTACCGGGTCCCCTTTGGTGGCATACACGTTTTCATTGGCAAAATCGGTGAGCCTGGGCCTGAGCCGGACATCTGCACCGACCTCATCGAGACGGCTCAGCGTGCGAGATCTACCTGGGCTAAACCGGCCGTGAAGCGTGTCTTCGTTGGAGTCGTCCACGAAGGAGAGCGTGAGGACGAATCAGAACACGGTAGCGAGACCGTCGTCTATTCCGATGACGAGTCCTCGACCGGAGAGACCGAATCGCTGTACCAGTTGCAAGACGACCAGATTAGGGGCTGTTCCGATGGCGACAGTATTCCGGACCCCCCAGGCCAGGTCAACCGGGTTGGAATATTCATGGCCGGCACACAGGCGGCAAATCACTCTTCGACCGCCGCAGCAATGCTCTCCGGATCAGCAGCGGCAGCAGCAGCAGGGTCAGGAGGCCTTGTGCGCCCGCCGGTTCAAGTTCTATCTGATCTGTTTGATGCACTAGCCGCGCTTATGGCAGAGGACAATCCGGCGGATCAGGAGGCCCATAATGCAGAAATTGCGAAGGTGAGAGAGCAGATCGTGCAAGCCAAAGCGGATCTGGCAGCAGAAAAAGATAGGATGGCTGCAGAGCGGGCCGCTTTGGACGCCCAGGCCTATAAACTCATGCTTGACCAGAACGCATCACAGGAGGTTTTGAAGCGGAAGCACAGATCACGCCTGCCGTTAGGGTTTGACCCCCGAAATCTCTTTCACACTCCAGGAGCTGGACCCAGTAATCCGCCGCAGTACCCGGAGACAAACCGGATTGAGGCACCAGGACCAGGGGCGACGGTCCAACCTCGCCTGATGGAACCTCCTCACCAAAACATTGTGGTTCCTCCGCCGGTCCAGACGCCCCCGGGTCATTATTCGAATCCTATGGACAACCTTGTTGCGGCCGCTGCACGGTTAGAGGCCATCCCAGTCGAAGGGGATTCTCCGCAAGCGATAGAGACGCGCCGGGTTAAGGAGCTTCTCCGGACTGCGCTGATTCAGCAGGAAGCATATTCGTACAGCCGTGATCGGATCCACTCTACACCCCGTCCAAGCCGGAGTTATAGCAGGCGCTTGAATGAACCCGCCGTATCGAGCAATGCGCGAGGCCGTGAAGCAGCCTGTGGCGATAGCCCGGCAGGCGGTGTCCGCGATGCGCAGGATGTGGTGGACCGGGCCCGAGCACAAAGGGAGGCCGAGTTAGCAGCCCAGGATAATGCGGGTCAACTTACGCCGGTTCGTTCTACCACCTTCGCCGGACTAGGAGTCACATCCGCTTTGGGAGTGCCTTGCTTGATCCCTGCTTTACGTAATGTGCGCCTGCCCAAAGATTTCAAGGGTCCACGCAAGGTGCCGAATTACACCGCTGATTTATCCCCTGAAGCATGGGTAGAGAGTTATGAGATGGCCATGGAAATGCTGGACGTGGATGAGGCCGCATGTGCAAAATACTTCACCATGATGCTTGAGGGCACGGCTCGTACTTGGTTAAAGAGCCTACCACCCAATTCTATCAGCTCATGGGCCCAGTTGCGGGCCCGGTTTATACAGAATTTTAAGGATACATGTAAGCAGCCCAAGTCCATAGTAGACCTGGCGGCTTGTGTCCAGGAGGAAGGAGAATCAACGACCCGTTGGGTGCGCCGCGTTTCGGAAATTTTGCACTCGTCTGACAGGATTAATGCTGACTCTGCGATCCTAACTCTGGAAGGCAACTGCCGGTTTGAGCCTCTAAAATTGAAGTTGGGACGCATGAAGCGGTTCTGTAATGACATGGGAACCCTCATGGCCGCTTTAGTGAAGTATGCCGATTCGGACAGTACCAAGGATCCCGAGCCTGATGATGATGAAGCAGGGAAGGGAAAGAAGAATAGCAACTCCAAACAGCAGCAGTACAAACTAGCGGGTCATGGAAACGGAGGCAAGCGCAAGGCGGATGGCAGCATGGACTTTGTGGCCAACACTAATGCACAGGACAGGGGGCAGCGGCGCAGAGGTAAAGCGGCAAATCGTAATGGGGCTCCCAATCCTAACGCAAGCCGTTTGAACTATTTGCTGAATCAGCCTTGCCCGAAGCACGGGACGAAGGAGGCGCCGGCTAACCATCTTTGGAAAGATTGTTATATCATGCAGGAGTTCAAAAACTCTAATGCTTTCCGGTATGATCACGGATCAGGTGGCGGTTCAGGATCCGGTTTCCACGGGCCGGATCACGATGGAGCTTCCGGTTCAGGTCGCAATCAGGGCGGTCATAATCACCAGAATAATCAGAACAGCCAGCAGCAGCAGCAGCAGTCGGGTTATCAGAGCCAGCCAAAACAGTTGAACAATGGGCAATATCATGTTTTCACAACTAGTTTGGATAAACGCGACCGAAAACTCCACAGGCGAGCGGTGAATTCTGTTGAACCGGCCTTACCACGTTACTTGCGCTGGTCGGAGCAGCCTATCGTGTGGAGCAGAGAGGATCACCCGCCCCGGGTTGATAATCCGGGCCAGCTAGCATTAGTGGTAGACCCTCAGGTGGGGGGTTATAAATTCACCAAGGTACTCATGGATGGAGGAAGCAGTATTAACATATTGTACTATGAGACATTCCGCCGCATGGGTTTAACAGACAAAGATCTCAGACCGTCGAATACGGTGTTCCATGGTGTGGTGCCTGGCAAATCTGCATATCCTGTTGGTAAGATAGCCCTGGATGTGGCCTTTGGGGACGAGCACGACTCCCGGTCGGAAAAACTAACATTTGAGGTGGTGAAGATCCGGAGCCCGTATCACGCCTTGTTTGGCCGGCCGGCTTACGCCAAGTTCATGGCGCGGCCTTGTTATATCTACTTGCAGCTCAAGATGCCGGGTTACAAGGGGACCATAACGGTTCATGGGAGCCGTAGGGTCGCTTTGGAATGTGAGGAAGGTGATGCGGCTTATGCAGAGTCAGTCTGTGCCACGGAGGAGTTGAAGTATTATAAGGACAATGTTGATCCGGCGGATATGACCCCTTTAAAGAAGCCAACTACAGAGCATGATTCAGATCTGAAGTTCAAATCGGCAGCTGAGACCAAGCTTGTTGACTTCGTGCCCGGCGATTCGTCCAAGCAGTTCACTATCAGTGCCAACCTGGATCCCAAATAGGAAAGCGCGCTCATCGAGTTCATCCGTGAGAATCGGGACATTTTTGCATGGAAGCCGTCTGACATGCCAGGTGTACCGAGGGAACTCGCTGAGCACACTCTTAATGTGGATCCTAAGTATAAACCGGTGAAACAGTTCCTCCGCCGGTTTAACGAAGAAAGACGCAAAGCCATCGGAGAGGAAGTGGCCAGGCTTTTAGCAGCTGGTTTTATTATTGAGGTGTTCCATCCAGAGTGGCTTGCTAATCCGGTGCTGGTTCTTAAGAAAAACGGCACTTGGCGTATGTGTGTGGATTACACAGATCTTAACAAAGCCTGTCCGGCAGATCCTTTTGCCCTCCCCCGTATTGACCAGATCATTGATGCCACGGCGGGTTGTGAGCGTTTGAGTTTTTTGGATGCATACTCTGGATATCATCAGATCAAGATGGCGGTTAAGGACCAGGAGAAAACAGCATTTATTACTCCCTTTGGAGCCTTCTGCTATGTATCTATGCCCTTCGGGCTCAAGAGTGCCCAAGCCACCTATCAACGGTGTATACAGAATTGCCTGCATAAACAGATCGGCCGCAATGTGCACGCCTATGTGGATGATATTGTAGTGAAGTCAAGACAGAAGGAGACGCTGGTGGATGATTTGAAGGAGACCTTTGACAACTTGCGAGTTTACAAGATGATGCTTAATCCGGCCAAGTGTGTCTTTGGTGTTCCGGCAGGCAAGTTACTGGGTTTCCTGGTGTCTAACAGAGGAATCGAGGCTAACCCGGAGAAGATTACGGCTATTACATCCCTAGCTAAACCAAAATGTATCAACGATGTTCAGCGTTTGGCGGGCCGGATCGCTGCACTAAGCCGGTTTATCAGCCGCCTCGGAGAGAAGGCCATTCCTTTGTACCAAATGCTGAGGAAGACAGACCATTTCATTTGGAGTCCGGCTGCTGATGAAGCGTTTGAGGACCTGAAGCGGCAGTTAGCCAATCCGCCTGTTCTTGCAGCTCCGGTCGACAAGGAGCCACTATTATTATACGTAGCGGCCAATGCTCGGGCAGTTAGCGTGGCTATTGTGGTGGAACGCAAAGAGGCAGGCAAGGAATATCCGGTTCAGCGGCCGGTTTATTATATCAGCGAGGTGCTTATTGAATCCAAGCAAAGGTATCCGCATTGGCAGAAGCTGGTCTATGGTGTTTTTATGGCCAGTCGGAAGTTGAAGCAGTATTTTCAAGGGCACCCCATCACAGTGGTCAGTTCAGCTCCCTTGGGTGATATTATACAGAACCGGGAGGCGACTGGCCGGATTGCCAAGTGGGCTATAGAGCTTGGGCCACACGGACTGAAGTACGTGCCTCGGACGGCAGTGAAGTCTCAAGCACTTGTTGATTTCATCAATGACTGGACGGAGTTACAAGCACCAGAGGAGAAGCCGGATCACACATATTGGACTATTCATTTTGACGGATCCAGGCAATTGGAAGGCTCGGGGGCTGGAGTCGTATTAACTTCCCCACGAGGTGATAAGTTTTGTTATGTTCTCCGCTTAATGTTCCCTTGTACTAATAATGCAGCTGAGTACGAAGCCTTGCTCCATGGTCTCCGGATGGCTAAAGAGATGAATTTAAGCCGGGTTAAGTGCTTTGGTGACTCGGACCTAGTGGCTCAACAGGTGTCTGGCACTTGGGATTCTAAGGACCCGCTCATGGCTGCATATCGTCGGGAAGTGGATAATATTGCAGGTTGTTTCAAGGGTTATCAAGTGGATCATGTGGACCGTCGGAAGAATGAAGCGGCGGATGCTTTAAGCCGGTTGGGCTCTCAGCGTAAACCGGTCCCGCCTAACGTCTTTTTGGACGTGTTGCACAACCCGTCAGTCAAGCTCCCAGGTGAGGCGGATTTGGCTATTCCTGATCCGGAGGCTCAATTGGTGGCAGCCCTGCATGTTATTCCGGATTGGACAGTTCCTTATCTTGCGTACATGAACCGGGGGGAGTTACCAGAGGATGAGATTCTAGCCAGGCAGATAGTCCGGCGATCCAAGTCTATGACGATTGTCAATGGTGAATTACATCATTGCAGTGTATCAGGGGCGTTTCAACGTTGTGTTTCTCCTGAGGAAGGCTGTGAAATCTTAAGAGAAATCCATGAAGGGGATTGTGGACACCACGCCGGTTCAAAGTCTCTGGTGGCAAAGGCGTTTCGTCACGGGTTCTACTGGTTGACAGCGCATGCTGACGCGGAGGACTTGGTTAAACGGTGTGATGGATGTCAGAAATTTTCAAGGCGTGCTCATGTGCCGGCTCAAGAATTGAGGATGATCCCAATAACATGGCCGTTTGCAACTTGGGGGCTGGATATGGTTGGGCCTTTTAAAAGATCCAAGGATAAGAAAACCCACCTTTTGGTGGCAGTTGACAAATTTACCAAGTGGGTTGAAGCGGAGCCTGTCAGCAAGTGTGATGCAGCAACAGCGGTGCAGTTCATCAAGAAGGTGATTTTCCGGTTTGGTTTTCCACACAGTATCATTACTGACAATGGTACCAATTTATCCAAGGGCGCTATGAAGGAGTTCTGTGAACGTGAGCACATCCGACTTGACGTGTCGTCAGTGGCACACCCCCAGTCCAATGGACAGGCAGAACGAGCTAATCAGGAAATCTTGCGAGGCATCAAACCCCGGCTTATGGTCCCATTGCAAAGAACACCAGGATGTTGGGTTGAAGAGCTACCATCTGTGTTATGGAGTATCAATACTACGCCAAACCGGTCCACAGGATACACGCCATTTTTCATGGTCTATGGAGCAGAGGCAGTTCTCCCTAGTGATATCCGGCACGATTCGCCTCGTGTGGCAGCTTATGTTGAAGCAGACAATGAGACAGCACGGCAAGACGCTTTGGACCTATTGGACGAGGAGCGTGATATAGCGGCTGCCCGTTCGGCGATTTACCAGCAAGATCTTCGTCGCTATCACAGTCGCCGGGTTAGAACCAGAACTTTTCAAGAAGGAGATTTGGTGCTTCGACTCATCCAAGATCAAACGGATATGCACAAGTTATCCCCACCTTGGGAGGGACCTTTCGTGGTCAGCAAGAATTTGCACAACGGGTCGTACTATCTGATTGATATTCGAGGGCATAAAGACTCACGTACATCAGAGGAGGAGACCAACAGGCCGTGGAATATAGCTCATCTTCGGCCTTACTATACTTGAGCCATCGGCTCTATCTATGTACATATCATGACAATGTATATATTATCTTTGATATATCAAACCGGAGCCTCAGCTAAAGCGGGGTCTCTGTCTTTCTCATCATGCGAGGTTACACGGAGTGGTTCTGTTTAAAGCGGCCTCCGGTTTACCCCTTGACATTTGTTTTTTATATATCACTGGGGGCCTTGGTCGTGTCCGAACCAACGACACCCTTTGATAGGCGACAGCCACCAGATCATTTGGGGACATGGTCAAGTCTGAACCAGTCACGCCTCTTGGTCGGCCTAAGGCCACAAAATCACTTGGGGGCATGGTCGAACCCGAACCATTGCCACGCCTCTTGATCTGGCATATATGCCACGAATCATTTGGGGACCTGGCTGACTTGAATCATTGTCACTCCTATTGGGGGCCTTGATCCTGTCCGACCATGGTAATACCATCTGATCAGCTCAGTATAGCATATTTTTGCAAATGGTTTTTTATCATTACCTTTTCTTCCATGTTATTTTCATGGTTTGTTTATTCTTTGTTTTTGTCGGATTTCTTTTATGTCGACAAACACCTTTTTTCCGATTCAGCCGATGGATTTGATTCCCCTTTAATCCGGAGGAGTATGCCCGGTTTACCTTTTTCCTGTTAACATCATGGAGTAACAAGGGGGCTCGTATTGATTCAGTACGGTTTATACGGGAGCTATTTTCTCCCACCTTTTTTCTTTTGACGGTAATGGTTTATAAAACCGCCGCTTCAGGCTTGGCTAAGCCAGCTTCATACCCAAACATGGCAGGTATTTATGTATCATATATTTGTTATATTACTGATACACATATCAGGATCATAAACCGGCTGGCGGTATAACCGCCACCGAAGTTCAAATTTTTCTGATTGCAGGAAATATGAATTGGAGTTCTTCAAACGAAAGCTTCAGTACTTATGCACGAAGGCATATTCCAGTTAGAAGCATTAACTATCCTATTACAGGGCAGCACGGTACCTAAATAAGATCATTGTTCTTTTCGGAAGATGTCACAAACAGCTTTCCAAACCAGTTTCTGGTTCAAGCCTGCTCCTCATCCTCCGCCGCTTCAGCTTCCTCGTCTCTACCCATTGGCTGGAAATCAACAGTGGTCCAGTCGATTCCCATTAAAGCTTGGAAAACAGCCTCTTCATGGATCAGGGAAGACGGTTCAATATCAGGGGCATAAGTGTGCTTACGGATTGGAGGGATCAGATTCTCCGCTTCAACAGTTGGGGCAGGCACTCGCTTGTTTTGCTCGTTATATTGCGCTTGATAATGCGTCAAATCTGCCTCTTCAGCTAGTTGGCAAGCCAGAGGGCGCACTGCACGGTTTATTGCCCTTAAATCCTCTTCGTTGAATTCAGAGCCATCTTCTTTCAGGCTGGGATAGCCTTGAGCTGCTTCCGCAGGATCAAAATCTGGCACCCATGCCTTTGCCCGGATTAAGGCATTGATGGCTCCGGTTCGGGCAGCGGATTTTTTCAGCTCCTCAATCCGGGCTGGAAGCATTGACAACTTGCTAAGAGTGTCCTGGATTAACGAGGGTGCCGGGTTATTGTGAGAAGCTGTGGTGATGATCCGTTGGGCTCCGGTATACAATTGTTCCACCAAGGTGTAGGCAGCTTTCAATTTCTTCCGCACATCATTTCCTAAGTGCCCAATACGTGTGCCTACAACAATATTGGAATGGTCTCAAACCGGGTTTACGCTACAGCAGGTTTAAATTATCACAGAAGTTACAAGGAGCTTACCAAAGATTGCAGCAGTCATGGAGTGTATTTGCCGCTGTACGGCCGTCAGTTCATCCACCACCGGTTTAAGGGCAGCTTCAGCGTTTTCCGCTCTTTTGGTTAAACCGGCCTTCTCAGTGGCCCAGTCAGCCCGCTCTTTCTTGAAGCCTTCTTTCAGCTGTTCAGCAGTGCTCAAAGCACTGGTTAATTCTTGCTTTGCCTTATCTATTTCAGCCTGCTGGGTTTTCAAGGCCTCCTGCAAATCGGCAACTTGGTCCTCCTTGATTTTCACCTCAGCCTGCACACAGACAGCGTTTAAGCTTTGCACAGGCGATCCAAGGAGTTGAAGTATCAACCACATAACAAAGTTATATGCCTGACACTTGGGGGCTAATGCACCTTCAATTTTTATATATTACTCGATTACAAAGTCCCAAGCTCAATACAAGTATTCAACTTGGCACTTGGGGGCTAATGGCTATTTGATCAAGTTGTGTTCTAAGGACAGTTCTCTATTGGAGCCCCGGTTTACTTATGCTAAGTTAGACCGGTTCTTGCAGGCTATACCGATCGGTTTCAAGAATGTTCAGGATCAAGTCCCGGTTTGACCAACGTTACAAACCGGCCCTTGGGGGCTAGAAGGATGGAGGTAATGGCAGCAAGGAAATAAGTAAGTTACCTCAAATTTATCCCTCATCATTTTGACCAGGCCAGCTTCACAGTCACGGCTAGTGTAAAGCCGGTTTAAATAGCCGGAGTGAAGGTCTTGGGCACTCAGGGCAGCATATGTCTCTAGTTCAACATCCCATTTTCCTTGTTCAAAGCGAAAAAATCCTCTTTGATGGTATGCTTGGTAAGGGTGACAGGATTCCCGGGTTCAGAGCGGCCCACACCGGTAATCACAACATCATCATCTTTGGACTCGCCAATTTGTGTTGGTGCGGCCGTTTGGTCAGCAGGAGTGTGGGATTTCTCAATTTGGATGGAGCTGGTAGGCGGATCGACAGAGGCTGGAGTATTAACAAGCCCTTCTTCGGGAATAACGTCGTTTTGCAAAGGAGGATCATTGGGGATATCTTCAGGAGTAAACATTTCACGATCCGGCGCTTGGTCATGTTCTGGGGCCACATCTTCTTCACCCGCTTTATCCAGGCGGGCCTTCTTGCTTGGTTTCGGTTTAGCCCTGAAAGAAAAACAAAAAGTCAAGGAAAAGCATAAGCCATTATGCGGTATACTGGAAGCATATGTTCAGTTTAACTTACCCAGCAACTGTTTTCAAAGGTGGTAGCTGAGTGGCTGACGATTCACCAGACGATGAATGAGAAGTGACCTGATAATCGGAGTCGGATGGATTAAGAGGTTGACGGAAGAAACCCGCTTTACGATTTAAATCAATAAAAAGGTCGGAGACCTCGGAGCGGCGTTTTCGAACCGGACTGTTTGGTAAACCGGCAGAGGTAACTACCTGGCCACTGTGCCGGGTTGTGCGGCGAGCTTCGTGTTGCTGGGTCTTCATAAGAAATTGGGAATCCAGATAAGCAAGAGGATGAGAAAATTTAACTTTCCGGTTTGCCCGGCGAAATTTTGGCAAAGGCAAGATTTCTGAATCGGAAGAGAGAATGGTTACCTCAACGAAACCCGCATTGCTGGCTTCAGCGTCATCCTGACAAGCATCATCATCAATAAGGCGTGTAAAAAGCAAGCCAAGTGAATCAAGTTCTACCTCAAGATCCGGATTACCCACATCATCATCAATGGCTGGGTCAGATGAAGCGGTGGTTTTTCTCTTATGAGCTGGTTTCTTGATAACCTTGGTCTTGGGCCGGGTTGGCCGTCCTGCCTTCTCCGTTTTGTCTTGAGGAAGTTTCTTGCTCCAAAACGGATTATCGCCCTGGATCAGCAGTAATTAAATGTCAAACATATAAAGCAGTAACCGGTTCAACAATAGAGCAATTAAAATATTACCGCTGGCGGTTTGTTGGTGGTGCAGTAAGGAGGCAGACCGGTTTGAGCACAGAGGTGCTCCGGTTCATTCAGCATCTTTTTCACAGATTCTGTGACTTCGTCATCAGGGAGTTGGATTTTAGTGTGTCGGAGTGGGTCATCGACACTATCAGTATACTTGCACATCAAATTGGAGCGCCGGCTCAGAGGCAGTATGCTCCATGATATCCAACAACGTGCAAGATCTATTCCCGTTAAGCCGTTGGCCATAAAAGCTCGGAGCTTGGACAGTTGCGGAGCGTATTTAATTCTTTCCTTGGCGCTTAGTCTTTGTGGAAAAGGGTGCGTGTTGCTGAGCCGTTCCGGACGGAAACCAGGCAAGGGATTTTCATTGTCAGGGGAGGTATCCTTGCAATAAAACCAAGTTGCATTCCACTCCTTGGGGTGAGTATGGAGTTTGACGTGGGGATAAGTGATTTCCTTCCTCTTCTGAATGGCCATACCGCCCAATTCAGTGTTGGGGCCATCGGTGAATTCAGTGCGACGGTTTAAATGAAAGAGATCTCTAAACAATTCGACTGAAGGCTCCTCTTGAAAGTATACCTCAGAAAGCACTTGAAAGTGGCATAGATTGGTAACAGAGTTGGGGCCAATATCCTGTGGACGGAGCTGAAAATTGGCTAATACATCCCGGTAAAATATAGAGCCGGGCGGTTTGAAGCCCCGGGCCAAGTGATCTGCGAAGACCACAACTTCTCCTTCCTGGGGGGTAGGTGGACATTCATTTCCAGGAACCCTCCAGTGGATCGTATCTTTACTGTCTAAAGCGCCGATCAAGACTAGATCGTCCAACTGTGATTCCGTGATGCGAGAAGGAACCCAATTGCACTCATACACTTGTTTGGCCATGGCGAGATCTACAAGAAATAGATGATCCGGTTCAAGAACACGATGGGTAAAAGAAGGTGTTGATCTAAACTACGATGAACCGGTCTTCCACAATGCGGCATCATGTGGATTCTGGCGGTTCAACCAGGGGACTAATGGTATACACCGGTTTAGTAACTTTTTTCTATGATAAGTTAAACCGCCTGACCCAAGCATCGGAAGAAATTGAAGCTATGGACAACTAGGTATACAGAAACAGGTTTCACAAAGATCTTATCTCAGCCACGGATCTACAGCAAGCTCACAAAAAATAGAAAATATTCCGAAGAGTGAGGCAGAACGGAAGTTAACCATTGAGCGGGTATGTGCGTGAGATCTATGGGCTTCAATAAGAAATAACAGGCGGATGCCTAAAGATTACTACTAAACACAGCGGGAGTTTACAGATTCATCCAAGAATCGGAATACAAGTATGAGCAAGTGACGAACACAGCACGAACATGGAACCCTAAGAACAGATCTAGGTCAAGAAGAGGAGAAAACTTACTGGGAACGGAGAAGATGCGGAACGATACCGCAGTGCTCTGGTGTGCTCAGGTTGATGCAGCGGCCCAAGACGAAGCAGAGGTCGACGGTGGCGGCGGAGCTCCAAGGCTGGCGACGCGAGGAAGACGAAGAAGAAGAGATGAGGGGAAAAGAAAGGAGATGACCATTCGGTCTTATTTATAAGGCAACAGAGTTAGGTCAAGCGCGCGGATCCAGGAGCTGCCGTTAAAAGAGGGCGTTATAAATGACAAAATTCATGATGATGTCATGCCGGTTTACAACAACTAGAAATGATGACAACATGGCGGTTTACCAATTTCCAGAAGATGTCCAAGACACAAGATTTTGTGAAGGATTGACATGAACCAGTTCAAATCAATCTGGGGCCTAATGTTGGGGATATTACCACTAGGCATAAACCGGCCTACTTGGGCCGGGTTAATTTCATTAGTGGTATAAGCAGATGAAGGCCCAAGGCCTATAGTCGGTTTAGAATATGTAGCCGTAAACCGACCTGATGTGTAACTTGTATTGTAAGTTAGGAATAGAAAGATACCAACCGGGATACGAGTATGAACCGGTTGGGACTCTATGGACCGACGGGCGTCACCCGTGTATATAAGGGGACGACCCGGCGGCAGTTCAGGGACAACCACAACTCGAGCCTAGGCGAAGCTTGTTTTCTCCCTAGCCATCGAGATCATATCAATTCCATCACAACTAGACGTAGGCTTTTACCTTCATCGAAGGGGCCGAACTAGTATAAAACCTTCGTGTCTTTGTGTCCGCTTTAACCCCTTCAAGTAAACCCATGGCGATGGCTCCACGACTAAGTCCTTTCACTAGGACATCTGCCGTGACAAATCCACGACAGTGTGGGTTGGGCCGAAACTGCTCTGTGGTCACTAGGGCCCAGATGCACAGTAATTTCCTATTTTGCCTTTTATGTATTTAAGTTAGCTACTATTTCGTATTAACTCGAGTGACGAAAATGAATTTAGTCAAACATGAAATCTGGCACACATTTCAAGAACAACATTGTGGTGTTGCATAAAAAGTTTTATAGCCAATGGAATTGTTCAAGCATTTTTAGAAAATGAAAAAGCCATTTAAAATGCTGCTGGACCAGAGAATAAATTCCCATGGGCAAATTGGGAGTTGAAAAAATGTTGGTTTCAACAGGAAAAATATTTACAGATTAGTTTCCATGGGATGAACTATTTTGTTTGCATGACAAGTGAAATAAATATTTGACATGCATTTGAATTTGAATTTGAAGCAGATTTTAGACAAGTGGCATTTTGGCTTAGTAAAGCATGATGTGAAGGCCTCCATTAGAGGGGGATTACTGTAGAGTAATAGTGGGGTGTTACAATATTGATGTTGTTAAATTGAAGCTATTTCCTTTTTCGCTTAGAGATCGTGCTAAAGCTTGGTTTTCGTCTTTGCCTAAATATAGTATTGATTCATGGAACAAGTGCAAAGATGCTTTTATCTCTAAGTATTTTCCTCCCGCTAAGATCATCTCTCTTAGAAACGATATTATGAATTTTAAGCAACTTGATCATGAACATGTTGCACAAGCTTGGGAGAGAATGAAACTAATGATACGTAATTGCCCTACTCATGGTTTAAATTTGTGGATGATTATAAGAAAATTTATGTCGGATTGAATTTTGCTTCTAGAAATCTTTTAGATTCGGCCGCGGGAGGCACTTTTATGGAAATAACTTTAGGAGAAGCTACTAAAATCCTAGATAATATTATGGTTAATTATTCTCAATGGCATACTGAAAGATCTACTAATAAAAAGGTGCATGTGATAGAAGAAATTAATGTTTTGAGTGGAAAGATGGATGAACTTATGAAATTATTTGCTACTAAGAGTGTTTCTTCTGATCCTAATGATATGTCCTTGTCTACTTTGATTGAGAATAATAATGAATCTATTGATGTGAATTTTGTTGGTAGGAACAATTTTAGTAACAACGCGTATAGAGGACATTTCAATGCTAGGCCTTATCCTAGTAATCCCTCTAATAATTATGGTAATTCCTACAATTATTCTTATGGAAATTATAATAAGATTCCCTCTGATTTTGAATCTAATATTAAAGAATTTATTACTTCGCAAAAGAATTTTAATGCTATGATTGAAGAACAAATGCTTAAGATTGATGATTTGGCTAGGAACATTGATAGAATTGCTCTTGATGTTGATTCTTTGAAAATTAGATCTATTCCACCTAAGCATGATATCAATGAGTCTCTCAAAGCCATGAAAATTTCCAATGATGAGTGCAAAGTAAGAACCGCTAGGATGCGTGCTAAGAAAGATGTCTTTATAAGAGCGTGTTCTTCTAGTTCCTATGAAAATAAAGATGAAGATTTAAAAGTTATTGATGTGTCCCCTATTAAATCTTTTTTTTGTAATATGAATCTTGATAATGATGGGACTGAATATGATCCACCTTTACCTAGAAGGCGTTCCAAGAATTCGGAATTTGTTGATCTTGATGCTAAATTTGATAAAAGTGGGATTGAAGAAATTAAAACCCTAGATGTTGCTAAACCCCCTATTATGGATTTCAAGGAATTTAACTATGAAAATTGCTCTTTGATTGATTGTATTTCCTTGTTGCAATCCGTGCTAAATTCTCCTCACACTTATAGTCAAAATAAAGCGTTTACTAAACATATCGTTGATGCCTTGATGCAATCTTATGAAGAAAAACTTGAATTGGAAGTTTCTATCCCTAGAAAACTTTATGATGAGTGGTAACCAACTATTAAAATTAAAATTAAAGATCATGAATGTTATGCTTTATGTAATTTGGGTGCTAGTGTTTCCACAATTCCAAAGACTTTGTGTGATTTGTTAGGTTTCCGTGATTTTGATGATTGCTCTCTAAACTTGCACCTTGCGGATTCCACTATTAAGAAACCTATGGTAAGAATTAATGATGTTCTTATTGTTGCAAATAGGAATTATGTGCCCGTAGATTTTATTGTTCTTGACATAGATTGCAATCCTTCATGTCCTATTATTCTTGGCAAACCTTTCCTTAAAACGATTGGTGCAATTATTGATATGAAGGAAGGAAATATTAGATTCCAATTTCAATTAAGGAAAGGCATGGATCACTTTCCTATAAATAAAATTAAATTACCTTATGAATGTATTATGAGAACCACTTATGGATTGCCTACCAAAGATGGCAATACCTAGATCTATTCTTGCTTGTTATGCCTAGCTAGGGGCGTTAAACGATAGCGCTTGTTGGGAGGCAACCCAATTTTATTTTTATTCCTTGCTTTTTGCTCCTGTTTAGTAATAAATAATCTATCTAGCCTCTGTTTTTCTTTTGTTTTTTGTGTTTAATTAGTGTTTGTGCCAAGTAGAACCGTTGGGAAGACTTGGGGAAAGTCTTGTTGAACTTGCTGTAAAAAAACAGAAACTGTAGCGCTCACGAGAACTGCTGTCATTTTTATTTGGAAAGTGCTATTTGGTTAATTATTTTTGCAGATGATTAATAGATAAATTCCTCACGTCCAGAAATTTATTTTATAATTTTTGGGGTTCCAGATCTTGCGCTAGCTACAGATTACTACAGAATGTTCTGTTTTTGACAGATTCTGTTTTTCGTGTGTTGTTTGCTTATTTTGATGAATCTATGGCTAGTAAAATAGTTTATAAACCATATAGAAGTTGGAATACAGTAGGTATAACACCAATATAAATAAAGAATGAGTTCATTACAGTACCTTGAAGTGATCTTTTGTTTTCTTTCGCTAACGGAGCTCACGAGATTTTCTACTTTAAGTTTTGTGTTGTGAAGTTTTCAAGTTTTGGGTAAAGATTTGATGGATTATGGAACAAGGAGTGGCAAGAGCCTAAGCTTGGGGATTCCCATGGCACCTCAAGGTAATCTAAGGACACCTAAAATCCAAAGCTTGGGGATGCCCCGGAAGGCATCCCCTCTTTCGTCTACTTCTATCGGTAACTTTACTTGGAGCTATATTTTTATTTACCACATGATATGTGTTTTGCTTGGAGCGTCTTGTATGATCCGAGTCTTTGCTTGTTAGTTTACAATAATCATCCTTGATGTACACACCTTCTGAGAGAGCCATACATGATTTGGAATTTGTTAGAATACTCTATGTGCTTCACTTATATCTTTTGAGTTATATAATTTTGCTCTAGTACTTCATATATATCTTTTAGAGCACGGTGGTGGATTTGTTTTATAGAAACTATTGATCTCTCATGCTTCACTTAGATTATTTTTAGAATCTTGATAGCATGGTAGTTTTCTTAAAATCCTAATATGCTTGGTATACAAGATTAATAATAAAACTTTCTTATGAGTGTGTTGAATACTATGATAAGTTTGATACTTGATAATTGTTTTGAGATATAAAGATGGTGATATCAAAGTTGTGCTAGTTGAGTAGTTGTGAATTTGAGAAATACTTGTGTTGAAGTTTGTGATTCCGCAGCATGCACGTATGGTGAACCGTTATGTGATGAAGTCGGAGCATGATTTATTTTTTTGATTGCCTTCCTTATGAGTGGCGGTCGGGGACGAGCGATGGTCTTTTCCTACCAATCTATCCCCCTAGGAGCATGCGCGTAATACTTTGCTTTGATAACTTGTAGATTTTTGCAAGAAGTATATGATTTCTTTATGACTAGTGTTGAGTCCATGGATTATACGCACTCTCATCCTTCCACCTTTGCTAGCCTCTCTAATACCATGCACCTTTCGCCGGTATCATACACCCACCATATACCTTCCTCAAAACAGCCACCATACCTACCTATTATGGCATTTCCATAGCCATCCCGAGATATATTGCCATGCAACTTTCCACCGTTCCGTTTATTATGACACACTCCATCATTGTCATATTGCTTAGCATGATCATGTAGTTGACATCGTATTCGTGGCAAAGCCACCATTCATAATTCTTTCATACGTGTCACTCATGAGTCATTGCATATCCCGATACACCGCCGGAGGCATTCATATAGAGTCATATTTTGTTCTAAGTATCGAGTTGTAATTGTTGAGTTGTAAGAAAAATAAAAGTGTGATGATCATCATTATTAGAGCATTGTCCCAGTGAGGAACGGATGATGGAGACTATGATTCCCCCACAAGTTAGGATGAGGCTCCGGACGAAAAAAAGAAGAAAGAAAAGAGGCCATGAAAAAAAGAAAAAAAGAGAAAAGGCCCAAATAAAAAAATGAGAGAAAAAGAGAGAAGGGACAATGTTACTATCCTTTTACCACACTTGTGCTTCAAAGTAGCACCATGATCTTCATAGTAGAGAGTCTCTCATGTTATCACTTTCATATACTAGTGGGAATCTTTCATTATAGAACTTGGCTTGTATATTTCAATGTTGGGCTTCCTCAGATTGCCTTAGGTCTTCATGAGTAAGCAAGTTGGATGCACACCCACTTAGTTTCTTTTTGAGCTTTCATATACTTATAGCTCTAGTGCATCCATTGGAGGGCAATCCCTACTCACTCACATTGATATCTATTGATGGGCATCTCCATAGCCCATTGATATGCCTAGTTGATGTGAGACTATCTTCTCCCTTTTTGTCTTCTCCACTCTATTCCACCTATAGTGCTATATCCATGGCTCACGCTCATGTATTGCGTGAAGATTGAAAAAGTTTTGAGAATGTCAAAAGTATGAAACAATTGCTTGGCTTGTCATCGGGGTTGTGCATGATTTAAATATTTTTGTGTGGTGAAGATAGAGCATAGCCAGACTATATGATTTTGTAGGGATAACTTTCTTTAGCCATGTTATTTTGAGAAGACATAATAGCTTTGTTAGTATGCTTGAAGTATTATTATTTTTATGTCAATATGAACTTTTGTCTTGAATCTTTCGATCTGAATATTCATACCAAAATTAAGAAGAATTATATTAAAATTATGCCAAGTAGCACTCCGCATCAAAAATTCTTTTTTTATCATTTACCTACTCAAGGACGAGCAGGAATTAAGCTTGGGGATGCTTGATACGTCTCCAACGTATCTATAATTTTTGATTGCTCCATGCTATATTATCTACTGTTTTGGACATTATTGGGCTTTATTATCCGCTTTTATATTATTTTTGGGACTAACCTATTAACAGGAGGCCCAGCCCAGAATTGCTGTTTTTTGGCCTATTTTAGGGTTTCAAAGAAAAGGAATATCAAACGGAGTCCAAACGGAATGAAACCTTCGGGAACGTGATTTTCTCAACGAATAAGACCAGAGAGACTTGGACCCTACGTCAAGAAATAGAACAGGAGGCCACGAGGTAGAGGGCGCGCCTGCCTACCCTAAGCGCGCCCTCCACCCTCGTGGGCCCCCTGTTGCTCCACTGACGTATTCCTTCCTCCTATATATATCCACGTACCCCCAAATGATCAGAGCAGGAGCCAAAACCCGAATTCCACCGCCGTAACTTTCTATATCCACGAGATCCCATCTTGGGGCCTGTTCCGGAGCTCCGCCGGAGGGGGCATCGATCACGGAGGGCTTCTACATCAACAACATAGCCTCTCCGATGAAGTGTGAGTAGTTTACCTCAGACCTACGGGTCCATAGTTAGTAGCTAGATGGCTTCTTCTCTCTTTTTGGATCTCAATACAATGTTCTCCCCCTCTCTTGTGGAGATCTATTCGATGTAATCTTCTTTTTGCGGTGTGTTTGTTGAGACCGCTGAATTGTGGGTTTATGATCAAGTCTATCTATGAAAAATATTTGAATCTTCTCTAAATTCTTTTATGTATGATTGGTTATCTTTGCAAGTCTCTTCGAATTATCAGTTTGGTTTGGCTTACTAGATTGATCTTTCTTGCAATGGGAGAAGTGCTTAGCTTTGGGTTCAATCTTGCGGTGTCCTTTCCCGGTGACAGTAAGGACAGCAAGGCACGTATTTTATTGTTGCCATCGAGGATAACAAGATGGGATTTTCTTCATATTGCATGAGTTTATCCCTCTACATCATGTCATCTTGCTTAAGGCGTTACTCTGTTTTTAACTTAATACTCTAGATGCATGCTGGATAGCGGTCGATGAGTGGAGTAATAGTAGTAGATGCAGGCAGGAGTCGGTCTACTTGTCTCGGATATGATGCCTATATACATGATCATACCTAGATATTCTCATAACTATGCTCAATTTTGTCAATTGCTCAACAGTAATTTGTTCACCCACCGTAGAATACTTATGCTCTCGAGAGAAGCCACTAGTGAAACCTATGGCCCCCGGGTCTATCTTTATCATATTGATCTCCTACTACTTATTTATTTCCTTTGCTATTTACTTTGCCTTTATTTTACTTTGCGTCTTTTATCATAAAATACCAAAAATATTATCTTATCATATCTATCAGATCTCACTATCGTAAGTGGCCCTATAGGGATTGACAACCCCTATTTGCGTTGCTTGCGAGGATTTATTTGTTTTGTCCAGGTGCGAGGGACTCGCGCATAGCCTCCTACTGGATTGATACCTTGGTTCTAAAAAACTAAGGGAAATACTTACCCTACTTTGCTGCATCATCCCTTCCTCTTCGGGGAAAACCAACGCAATGCTCAAGAGGTAGCAGGGATGCTCCTCGATTCTTCCGAACAGTTCTTCATTTTCGGCCGTCGATCTTGAAAACTGGTTCAACAAATCTTTCCATCTTCTATCTTGAGGATCACCGAAGTGAATCCGAAGAGTTTACACGTCGGGTATCCGAGGAGCCCCTTTAAGTTTTCGGCCTTTATCAATGCCTTGTTATTTTTATGCCACACCTCGGGTTTGAAGTTGTTCCCGGGCGGCAATGTCCTCTTGCGTCCGAGCTCCAACACCAGACTGCATTCGATGTATCTTTTGCAGCCGAGCACCAACGCCATACCGCTTCCGATCCCCAATGTCGGAATGTATCCGAGCTCCAACGCCATACTGTATCCGAAGAGTATTGTTACAGCCAAGCTCTAACGCCGAACGGCATCTAAGCTCCAGCGTCAGACTGTATCCGAGCTCCAATGCCGGACTATGTCCAACCTCCAACGTCGGACTGTATCCGTGCTCCAACGCCGGACTATGTCCAAGCTCCAATGCCAGACTGTATCCGAGGTGTCATAGATCACCTTGGTTCAAACAAGTTGAAGGAGTTTAGCCGAGCTTAATGCCTGAAATGCCCTCTATGGAGCCAGCCACTGGCGCTCGAGCTTTATGCCAGACTGCTTCCGAGGTGGTGCACCACCCGACTGCGGGCAGATTTTTTGTCAATATTTTTGATTGGTGTAATTTATTCTCTGCCGAGATATATAGCCAGTAGCCCTCAAGGTGTGTATCGGTCGAAAACCTGAGATGCACCTGAAGGATTACATAAGACCGCTGATCCCAATAGCCACTGAGACTTAGGTTGATTCGCAAAATGGTCCTGAGGATCAACTCCTAGCTCGCCAGAATACTTCGGGGCACAAAAAAGCGGTGTGCAAAGTACTCGAGACTCAGGTTGGGTGTGGCCGACCAACCTGAGGATCATAATCTCCTTGAAAACTATAGTGCACTTTAAATTTTCTTCATTGGATTGTCAATGCAGTAGCCCACCGAGAATTGGGTTGGCCAAATGGCCGACCCTAGGATCGTACCTCCTCGGGAACAAGTTCAACTGTCATGTTTATTTTGACAATACCGAGGTGGGGTTCGGCAGAAAGATGTCGAACTATAGTTTTAGAAAAGAGTTTCACGTCGAACACCTCAACCAAGAGAATAGCCTGCTTCTTGGTGTTGATGGCGTGGTCTCAGGTTGCCACAGGACAAGGAACCAGCCCCCAGGCCGGTCCCGGGGTGGCCGAGCAAAGAGCTCGGCACTCCAAAGTGGTAACACAGCATGGCTGCTACGGAGAGATGAAGCCCCCAGTCTAGCCGGGGTGACAGAGCAGGTCGGCGTATTAGACGTCGGCTTAATAAAGTGACGGCACGGATGGCGACACTAGGCAACGAGCCATGGTGACACAATTTGGACGATGGAGGCAGGATGACGGCCTTAGTGTGCTGAGGTGTTACACGGTCCGACCTAAATAGATTACATGCACACATAAAGTAGTGCATGCCAAATAAAAAAAATCATTTGCATATTTAATTCATGCGTTTATGTAAAATAATAAAACAAATATGGCATCCATGCCGAAGTAAGATCGATAGCATAAGGACGTAGACGCGGGTCCAAGGTCATCGGATAAAGCAAAAATTAAATTTTGAATCGCCAGCACCAGTAACCTGCGTACAAAATTATACAAATTACCAGTACAGAGGTCTTTGATAGTACTAATCTGTATGAACAATTTTAACAGGAGAAGTAACACCTAATTGCTTGTACTGGTAGAAGTGCAAAACCAATCATTAGTACTAGCATATATAATGTAGGGCCAATTCCAGTTCTGCCCCTAACTCGAAGCCACTACTTAGTTTTGCCCCTAATTTTCAGGTATGCTCAGTTTTGCCCCTCCGCCGTTAGTGTCACTTATAGAAATGCCCTTTTGCGTCGTTATCGTCCGGTCAAAGTACTTTGACCATCCAGAAAAAAATAGGAAAAAAATCAAAAAAATATGAAATTTGATGGGATCGAAGATAGTCATGTCCCCAAGGCGCGTGCACAATTTTGTGTTGGTTGGACACTCTAGGAGCTCATGGCAAAGGAAAACAAAAATAATTTATGCCTATGAACGGTAAATTCTAAAAAAATAGCAAAAAAGTTAAAAAAAAATTGAATTTATTTGGCGTCAAAGAGGCTTGAGTGCACAAGGTGCTTGCAAGTTTTGGTGATCAAATGACGTACGGGGCGCTCTAGAGAAAAAAATAAAATAGTGCATTTTTTCAAAGTTTTTTTGAGCTAAAATTTGTTTTTTTTCTCCACGAGCTCCTACAATGTCCAAACACAACAAAAACGTGCACACATCTTGCGCACCTGAATATCTTCAGTCCCACGAAATTTCATAATTTTTTGATTTTTTTTCTATTTTTTTTAATTTACTGCTCGCATGCGTACAAAATTTATGTTTTCCTTTGACACGAGCTCCTGGAGTGTCCGAACGACATGAAAATGTGCACGCGGCTTGCGGACATGACTATCTTCGATTCCACCAAATTTCATATTTTTTTTGATTTTTTTTGCTATTTTTTCAGGACGGTCAAAGACTTTTGACCGGACGGTAACAGCAGAGAAGGGCATTTCTATAAGTGAAACTAATGGCAGAGGGGTGAGCATACCTAAAAATTAGGGGCAACACTGAGTAGTGGGTTCGAGTTAAGAGCATAGATGTAAATGTCCCTATAATGTATGTGGGAAGTGCCAATTGTACTGTTGTACTAGTACCAATCGTGCTAGCATTTGGATGATCTCTTGGGACTTGAGCATCCCCTGCGCCTGATATGCTCCAATGAGCTAAAGTGTGATTGGCCCTGTGATCGTCCCCTGTACACTGTTCAGCACTGCCTCCTCGGTGTGGCCGACGTGATGGAGCAGGTTGTCACAGTATACGCCACCTTGAAGAAGTGACGACGTGGCAATGCCGGCATAGGGCGGCTCGCCGAGCTGACAAAGCAGTTTCATCCAAGCTAGCGGGACGACGACATGGACCCGCCGAGGTAGCGGCGTGGCTCGACGAAGGTGATTACCTGTGCACATAAAAGAGTGCAAGCCAGATTTTTTTAAAAAAAAACTGCTTATAGTTAATTGATGCGAAGTGAATAATCCAGTAAATTTGGCCTGAGCGTCGAGGTCGGCTTAACGGCGTGACTGTGTTGTGGCATGGCGATGTTGACACAGGTCAGCCGGCCTAGGTCACGATGAGAGGCTGGCCCAACCGACAGCATGCACAAGCGTAGGTAGAATATCTCTGCAAAAATAGTGCGGTACAAACCAACAAAAAATATTCTCCATATAATGATTTTACGTGCTAAACGAAGAGTTTAGGAAAAATAGAACCTGTTCGACGGAACGACCGCAGTGAAAGGAAGCAAAAAGAAATAAGAACTGATCCGTACTTTGACTAATTCCGGACATCAGACAGCTTCGATCTTTACACCAGGATTCACCAAAGCGTCAGTAGTAGTACGAGTCGGATTACTAGTATTCGTCAGCGAGATTTAGGAGATCATGCTGCAAAACAAAATGTGGAGTAGTATACTACCTTTGGTCCACGGACTACACACCAAAAGGTTAGAGAGGGTCGGCCAATGGAGTCGAATTAAAAAAGGAAACAAATCTCCCTTGATGCTGCCTGCTAGCCGATGGGATTACCATGCTGCAAAACTAGTAGGCAATTTAGGTTAGTACTTCCTCTATAAACTAATATAAGAGTGTTTAGATCACTACTTTAATATTCTAAACGCTTTTATATTAGTTTACGGAGAAAGTAGTAATCTATAGGCTATGCACCTTTTAGGAAAAGTAGCAGAGGACCAGCGGCCGAGAAGGAGATGGATTAAAAAAAGGAAGTAAAAAATAATTCCCCTGATGCATGCTCCACGGAGGCGAACTCTGTTCGGACCACGTGCACTCTTTGTGTCTTCTCGTCTGGGTCGTCACGGGCCAGACTGTGTTCTTTTTTAGCTTTCGCATTAACCCACGCAGCGAATCTACAACTCCAGGTTGCCGCTACGTACACGCTTCCTCACAAACCTCCACGGCGAACGGGGTGGCGCATCTCCGCGAGTTGATTATGCTCCTAGTAGCCGCAGCAAACTCCGGATCCGAGCATTGAAATCTTCTTGACTTCCGTCTGTCTGTAGATCAAATACCGCGAAGCAGCAGCCATAGTTTTGCAAGATAGACAGTTTAAGTGGAATAATAGATCTAACTGAAAAAATATCACCTGATCATCCATCGATCCGTGACGATCGCCCAGCAGGCTCTCAATAAAAGCACCAATGTCGGTTCTATATCCGGCGTATCTCGTAGTAGGGATCCTAAGCTAGGCGTCTTAAAGCGATGGAAACATGGACCCGGGATTTTACCCAGGTTCGGGCCCTCATGATGGAGGTAAAACCCTACGTCCTGCTTTTGATTATATTCATATGGGGTGTAATATAGAGTACATGTATCTACCACGAGATTGTAGTAATGAATATGAGATGCCTATTGACTAGCCTGGCCTCGGTTTATATAAGACACCGGAGGACTAGGGTTTTAGGAGAGTCCTTGTCTTGGGCGCAAAGTCTTGTGGAGTCTTCCTTGTATGCGGTATGGGTTGTCCAAACTGGCCCAATAGTGAACCATCATGGGGGTCCTCGGCCCAATCTAGCTGGTTGGGAGACGATATGGTGAGTACCCCTAGTCCAGGACACCGTCAGACACCTCTTCTCATTGAAAGATAAATAGATCAAGTTGGCCACACAAAACCCAAATATCGAAGGAGAAATATGAGGCTATAAGAGATCATGCATAAAAGAGATCAAAGAAACTCAAATAATTTCATGGATACAAAAAGATAGATCTGATCAGAACCTCAAAGTTCATCGATCCCAACAAACACGCCACAAAAGAGTTACATCATATGGATCTCCAAGAGACCATTGTATTGAGATTCAAGAGAGAGATGAAGCCATCGGTAAGTGCATCTAGTGCCCCTTAGTGATTTTGGTGTATTGAAGACTTATAGGTTAAGGGACTGATGCGTTTGTGAGTGTACACAAGTCTATAAGTCTATGAGGAGTTTGATATTTACAGAGAAAGTCGACCCTAAAAATGAAGTTCTTCGATTGAAGACTTTGGATTTCTGAAGATTCTGAAGACTATGAAAATGAAGAAATTGGTGTGGCCGTGAAGACTTGGTATTCATTCGAGGAACATGAAGCGTGAAGACTTTTGGTTCCGTAATTTCTTTTTTCTCTTTCTTGATTCATAGGAAACACTGTACTGTTAAAGGGGGTCGAGGTAATACTAAGGAAAAGTTTCCAAGTGATGCTCAACTCAAAATCCGACACCTACCAAACCCTTTGAGTGAAGCCATTGCAAATCTCATGTAGTTCAGTCAATTTCTTCAGTGACGGAGACGAAGTTCTTCTGGTCTCTGAGGAATTTGTTCTGACTGAGGAGTTAGGAATTCGCTAGTGCGGATTGCCTACAAGTGAGGAACATGATAGCCCTGAGGAATTTGATAGTCAAATTTCCGACCGTTGCTATGCTATGCGCCAGCAGTCCCAAAATATCTTCCCACCTAACGTTCATATCATTGAAGGGCATTTATGTCTTATCATGTCAGGCTGCTCCCTAGGCTATAAATAGCCGCCCCCTACAACCACTAGCTGGTTGGCTACTCCGAGAGAAACTGACACCTGTCATTTGAGAGCATCCCATCCTCCAAGGACTTTGAGCGAAAATCATCAAGTGAGGAAAACCCAAACCCAAACACCTACAAACCCAAAGTGATTGAGCATCACTGAAGAGATTGATCATGCGTGGATCCGATGCTTGTTACCTTTGAATACCGTGCATCTTCCAGACAGTTAGGAGTCATGGTCTAGAGTATCCAAAAGGAAATTGTGGATCGCCGAGTGACCGAGTTTGTAAAGGTTTGGAAGTCACCCGAAGACTTACCACGAGTGATTGGACGAGGTCTTTGTGACCTTAGTTCAAGGAGAATCCGGTGAGGACTATGTGTCCGGGACTGTGTGTCCTTAGGTTTAAATACCTAGCCGCTCCAACCAGACATACAACTGTCACAACAGTTGGAACTCGTCTACCAAATCACTGTCTTCACCAAGCCTACTGGTTCTATTTCCTCAACTCTTCCATTTCCTCATTACTGTGTTGTGTGCTTGTTCATATCTGTTCGAAGACTTTGACTGAAGTCTTTCTCAATTTCCTCATTCAATTTCTTTAGTCTATTTGTCTTCATCCTATTTTATCATGTGCTTACGCTTTCTGTACTTAGTGGTTGTTTTGATTTCATCATGATATTCATGTTTATGTTATGTCATGTATGCAACTAAGTATTTATTTCGCTGCAAGTAGTTCTTAGCTCAGGAATTTCCTCACCCTGAAATTCCTCGGTGAAGAATTTATAAAAATCCCCTATTCACCCTCCCTTTAGTCGACTTAATGCACTTTCAATTGGTATCAGAGCAAGGTACTCCCTTGTTCTGTGTGATTTTGGTTTAACCGCCTAGAGTTTTAGTTATGTCAACCGTAGGTATGATAAAGGTTTCTGCTGGGTGTCCTGCGTTCGATGGGACAGACTACCCCTACTAGAAGAATAAGATGCGCATGCATCTTGAGGTAATTGACAACGATCTCTGGTTCGTTGTGGAAAATGGCGTCCCCTCTGTCACTCCTACCATCAACGCTGCTGATGTGAAGAGATTCAAGCAACTCGACTCTCAAGCAAAGAACATCATATGTGGTCATCTGAGCAAAGGGCAGTATGGCAGAGTGAGTGATTTGGAGACAGCAAAGCTTATTGGGACGGGCTGTCCAAGGTAAATGAAGGAGTCTCAACACAGCGTGACTCTCGAGTTGACGTTCTTCGCAATCTCTTCAACTGCTTCAAAAGACTTGACAATGAAAATGTTCAGCAATCCTTCGATCGCCTCACTGACATCTCAAATGAGCTTCAAGCACTTGGTGCCACTGACATCACCGACCATGAAGTGGTGAAGAAATTGTCGTGATCGCTTGATTCCTCATTTGATACTCTAGAATTGATGATACAAGAATGTGGAGACTATAAGTCACTTGATCCCGCTGATATCCTCGAGAGGCTAAACACTCATGAGTTCCAGCTTGCTGAGAAGAGAGATCTCTACGGACCAAGCTATGGCAGATCACAAGCTCTGAAGGTGAAGATTCTGGTAGTAGCCTTGGTGATCCTAAAGAACTGAGCCAGGAGCTAGCAATGCTTGTGAGGAAATTCCAGAAGTTCTCGAGACGTGGTCGTTTGGTAAATCCTCAAGAAGTGATGACTTAAGATCAGATTCCTCATCCCGTGATTACAATAAGAGACTCTGTCACAAATGCAAGAAACCCGGTCACTACATTCAAGATTGTCCGCAGTGGGAAAAGGAATCAAAGCAGAAGAAGTACAAGGACTACAGTTCTGATGATTCAAAGAAGAAGAAGAAATCTTCAAAGTCCTCTTCATCAAAAACTTCAAGGTATTCATCTCACGAGAAGAGCAGCTCTAAGAAGGCTTGGGCATTCATTGGCAAGGAAATGGACTCTGAGGTTGAATCTGATGAAAATGAGGAACAGGAGAAATCCGAGGAGTCAGACTCTGGTGTGGCGAGCCTGGCCCTCGCTACCGCATTCGTCAGCAAGTCCATCTTCAACTCTGAGGAAAAGGACCTCCCCAACACTACTGACGACGGTGATGATGACTACGCTACCACCTATTGCTTCATGGCAAAAGGTTCAAAGGTACTCAAATATCCCTCCTCTGAATCAAGTGAGGATGAATCTGATGAAAACCATAGACCTAGCTATTCTAAACTTGCTAAGATTGTTGTGAAACTGCAAAAGGCTCTTCAAAAAGTTCAAAACATGCTAGATAAAAGCGATGATATGTTGGGGCAAGAAATGGATCGCACGAAAATTTGACTGAAAATCTTCAGAGACTTCAGTCCAAGTTTGACAATCTTCAGAGTCATCATAACACTCTCTTATCTGATCATGAGAAGCTTTCTTATGAATTTCTTCAAAGAAAGCAAGATCTTGAGAAGTTAAGAGTGAGTTATGAACATCTTCAGAAGGAGCGTGATTCATTACTTGCTCAACAAATCAGCGCTACTTAGGAAGAATTTATTCCTCCATGTTTGAAATGCATTGAACGTGAAACTGCTAATTCGTCACCTGAATGTTCAAATGCTTCTATTGCTGCAAATTGTTCAAGTGTCTCTTCTATCACTAATTCCTCATCCGAGGATGCCGCTACTATCACTGACCATGCAGGGCTGAAGGAATTGTATGTGACAGCAAGGTTAGAAAAAGCGGTAGGCGTAAGCGAGGCGGTTGGCCTTCGCCTAGTGCCTAGGTGGCGCCTAAGCGCCCTAGGCGCGGCCTAGGCAGTAATATAGTTTTTACTCATAGTGTATTTGTGATTATTATATGTGTGTTGATATTAGTTTAGGGCACATAAAAAAGTTAATTACCATCTAATGCCATTGGAATATAACCCGTTTGGCATATCAGTACAGTATGTTGCATGATTTCTTACTTGGGTAGGCAATTCTTGACTTGCCCTGCCTAGACCTCCATTTATGCCCTAGGCGAGGCGTTTGGCCATTGCCTAGCGCCTAGGCGTGCCTAAACGCCTCCTAGGCACTGCCTTTTCCAACACACAGGCATGTACAAAAGCCTCAAAGGGCATCAGGCTCTTTGTGATGTGCTTAAGAAGCATATTCTCAACAGGAACCCTAGGAAAGAGGGTATGCCTTTGAGAGGAAACTCAATGCGGATGGGACCTACTGGAAAGCTGAGAAGTATTCCAAAACCTTATGGGTTTCTGCAAAGGGACCATCAGTGGATCCATGTACTTTATTTGGCTTTACATGTGAATCTTCATATTCTTCTGATGAATCATTTGACTCCAACTATAAACTGTTCAAAAATCATAATGGTGAAGTATTTGCTAGATATGTTGGCACTAACTGCAGGAACGGTTCCCCTATGAAGAAAATCTGGGTTCCCAAAAGGTGCCTTGAAAATCTTCAGGTGAATGTCATCATGACATCACCTGTGATGAATAGGAACCCCAGATCAAATTCTTCATATGGATCTAGTCCTCATATGGACCAAATTCCTCATGTGGATCAAATTTCTCAAAAGGATCAAATTCCTCATATGAACATCATCGTGCTAACCCTTCTGTTTCGCAGGGAAGATCTAAGGGCTATGAATATGAGCATTATTATTCTAACCATTATGTTCATAAGTCCTCGAAGAATTTCTCTGCTTATTCATATGCTTATCCTAACTCCTCTTATGTGAAACAAAGTGAAATGGCTTCAATGCCACCGTTCTCTTATGGAGCTCGCAGAATGATGAACTCTTTGCCACCCCTTCAGATGTGGGTGGAAAAAAAGAAGTAATCTCTTATGCAAGGTCAGGTCTCCAAACAAACTTAAACGTCTGAAGAATTTGTTGGAGACCTGAATATGCTTGAAAGTACGCAAGCTAATCATGAAAAAATGAATTTTCATTTCTCACGTCCTCATATTACTCTACCTGTTCTCTTCCTTGACGGAATTGATCTGATGAATTTGATGTCATATTCTTCACTGATGAAGTATATGAGTTCGTAAGCTGCACTAATTCATATGCAGGATGATCAACCCAAAGCCACTGAGTGGGTCCTCGATAGTGGATGTACAAATCACATGACTAGTGACAGGAGCTCATTGATGAACTCTGCTTTATCTCCGTCACATCTGAACCATATCACCTACTCTGAAAAAGGCAAAAGCAAGGTATTGGGTCTAGGTAAGGTTGCAATCTCAAAGGATCGACACATGGACAAAGTCATGCTAGGTGAGTCCTTAGGGTTGAAACTCATGTTTGTCTCAATGCTTTGTGATCTTGATATGGTTGTTGTCTTTGGCAAGTATCATTGTGTTGTGATCATGGAAGCTGACAATTCCAAAGTCTTCGAAGGCTTTAGGAGAGGAGATTTGTATATTTTTTATTTCTCTACAGGACCACAACCTGCTACATTTGTGCTTGCAAAAGCTTCAGAAGGCTGGCTATGGAATCGACGACGTGGTCATGCTGGGATGAGGAACTTGCACACGCTCGCGAAGAAGAAGCATGTCATTGGCATCGAGGGTGTCAAATTCCTCAAGGACCATTTGTGTGGAGCTTGTGAAGCCAGAAAGATGACCAAGGCCAGGCATCCAGCGAAGACCATCATGACTATCACTCGTCCATTTGAATAGCTTCACATGGATCTCTTTGGCCCTACTCATTATGCCACATTTACTAACACTGCATCTTTATATGGCTTTTTCATTGTTGATGATTATTCTCGTTATACATGGGCTCATATCATCACTTACAAAACTGAAGTGCAGGAAGCCTTCAAATGATTTTCCTCGAGGGCTTCAACCAACTTTGGTGTGAAGGTCAAGCACATCAGAACTGACAATGGAACTGAGTTCAAAAATACTGGTCTTGATGACTATCTTGATGAACTAGGTATTACTCATGAGTTATTTGCTCCTTATACTCCTCAGCAAAATGGCATTGTGGAGCGCAAGAATAGGACTCTTGTTGAGATGGCCTGCACTATGCTTGATGAGTACAAGACACCTCCTCGCTTCTGGCCTGAGGCAATTGATACTGCATGCCACATCATCAACAAGGTATATCTTCACAAATTCTTCAAGAAGACTGCATATGAACTCCTCACTAACAAGAAACCCAATGTGAGTTATTTCAATGTCTTCGGTGCTAAATGTTGAATTAGAGATCCTCATCACAATTCTAAATTTGCACGAAAGCACATGAAGGTTTTATGCTTGGTTACGGAAAGGACTCACACACCTACACAGTCTTCAACAACGTTCACAACAAGGTTCATGAAACTGTAGATGTGCGGTTCGATGAAACTAATGGCTCACCAAGAGAGCACCTACCTCCTTTGCTAGATGAAAAATCACCTGAGGAATCCATCAAGTTCAAGGCTACTGAGGATGTCATTCCTACCGAAGAATCTGCTAAAGAAGTCATTCTAGAACATCAAGAACGTCATGCTGATGCACTTGAGGAAAATTGTGCTGAAGAAAATGCTGATCAACTTCCTCAACGACAACCAGCTCATCCTCGTGTTGCAAATGAAGTGTAGATTGTGAAAATCATCAGCGACATCAATGCACCAGGTCCTCTCACACGCTCAAAAGCTTCACATTTATCTAACTTTTGTGTGCACTTTGCTTTCGTCTCTATCACAGAGCCCACTAAGGTAGATGAAGCATTTTTGCAGCCCGAGTGGATTCAAGCTATGCAAGAGGAATTACATCAGTTCAAGCTCAACAACGTCTAGGAACTGGTCAAACGTCCAGATCCTTGCAAGCACAATATCATTGGCACAAAGTGGATCTACCGCAACAAGCAAGATGAAAATGGCCTTGTGGTGAGGAATAAGGCACAACTTGTAGCTCAAGGCTACACAAAGGTTGAAGGAATTGATTTCGATGAAAATTTTGCACCTGTTGCTAGACTTGAGGCTATTCACATATTACTTGCTTATGCTAACCATCATGATATCATCTTATATCAAATGGATGTGAAAAGTGCATTCCTCAATGGTAAGCTTGAGGAAGAAGTATATGTTGCTCAACCCCCAGGTTTTGAAGATCCAACGCATCCTAACAAAGTCTTCAGACTCAATAAGGCCCTCTATGGCCTCAAGCAGGCCCCTCGGGCGTGGTATCATACTTTGAAGGAATTCCTCATGAAGAAAGGCTTCAAACCTGGTTCACTTGACCCAACTCTTTTCACTAAATCTTATGATGGTGAATTGTTTGTCTGCCAAATATATATTGATGATATCATTTTCGGCTGTACTGACCAACATTACAGTGATGAATTTACCCATATGATGAGTGAAGAATATCAAATGTCTATGATGAGAGAATTGAAATTTTTCTTAGGTCTTCAAATTCGTTAATAGCGCAATGGCATATTCATATCTCAGGAGAAATACCTCAAGAATGTACTGAGGAAATTCGGCATGCAAGATTGCAAAGGAGTCAACATCCCTATGCCCACCAATGGCCATCTATGCACTGATGAAAATGGTATTAACTTTTATCAAAAGGTATACTGCTCCATGATTGGTTCTTTATTGTATTTATGTGCATCTAGGCTAGATATTATGCTTAGTGTTTGCATGTGTGCCTGATTTCAAGCGACACCAAAGGAATCACACCATAAGGCTATGAAGCATATTCTTCGATATCTAGCTCACACACCAACACTTGGATTAGGTATCCTGTAACACCCTCGATGCGACTATAGCTCCCACGTGTCGAGGCACGACTTAGAGACATAATCGCATTGAAGGCATATGTCGCAAGTTCGGCAATCTCCCCGGGACACTTCCACTAAACCCCTGACAGGAGGCACCAAGACAATGTTCTCATCATAAAACCATCGGAACGATTCCAAGATACCCGCGTGATCCTAAATTTTTTTTAGTGAAATTTGAGAAGAGAAGAGTCAAAACTCTACGTCAGGATGCCTTACCAGAGCGATGAGGAGACTGGGAAGTAAAAAGAATTCCTAAGCTCTCCGATATATAATTCCTAAATGACTCAAAACATTTTTCTAGACAAAACTCGGCCGCTAATAATGATCAAGCACTGGGGCTCCTAAGGTCGGGGAAGGCTCTGATACCAACTTGTAACACCCTCGATGCGACTATAGCTCCCACGTGTCGAGGCACGACTTAGAGACATAATCGCATTGAAGGCATATGTCGCAAGTTAGGCAATCTTCACAACATCCCATGTAATGTAAATAATAAAGGGGAGATAACATAGTTGGCTTACACTCGCCACGTCAATCAGGTACATAAATAACATTACATCATCCAAACACTCATGGCCCGACTACGGCGCCAAAATAAAAGAGAACCCAACATGCGACAACGGTCCCGTTCACCCCCAACTGGGCACCCCCAACGGTCCCGTCAATCAGTTGATTCATTTTAATTAAGTTAAGGTTCAAGTTATCTACAACCGGACATTAACAAATTCCCATCTGCCCATAACCGCGGGCACGACTTTCGAAAGTTCAAATCCCTGCAAGGGAGTCCCAACTTAGCCCATGACAAGCTCTCACGGTCAATGAAGGAATAGACCTCCTCCCAAGACGTTCCGATCAGACTCGGTATCTCGGTTCTTCAAGACACTTCGACAGGTTAAAACAACACCAGCAACACCGCCCGAATGTGCCGACAAATCCCGATAGGAGCTGCACATATCTCTTTCTCAGGGCACACTCAGATTGTCCAAACTTCCGGTAGGCCAGCCCAGAGTTTCCCCTGGTAGCCATCGGCGGCTGATAGTTTGGACCAACACTCAGAGGAGCACTGGCCCGGGGGGGTTAAAATAATGATGACCCTTGAGTCTGCAGAACCCAAGGGAAAGAAAAGGCTAGGTGGTGAATGGTAAAACCAATGTTGGGCATTGCTGGAAAAGCTTTAATCAAGGCGAACTATCAAGGGGTTCCCATTATAACCCAACCGCGTAAGGAACGCAAAATCCGGGAACATAACACCGATATGACGGAAACTAGGGCGGCAAGAGTGGAACAAAACACTAGGCGAGAGGCCGAGCCTTCCACCCTTTACCAAGTATATAGATGCATTAAGATAACATAGCAATATAATGATATCCCAACAAGTAAATAAATGTTCCAACAAGGAACGGCCTTCAATCTTCACCTGCAACTAGCAACGCTATAAGAGGGGCTGAGCAAAGCGGTAACATAGCCAATCAACGGTTTGCTAGGACATGGTGGGTTAGAGGTTTGACATGGCAATTTGGGAGGCTTGAAAACAAGTGGTAGGCATCGTAGCAATGGCATAGCAAAAGAGCGAGCAAACTAGCATAGCAAAGATAGTAGTGATTTCGAGGGTATGATCATCTTGCCTGCACAGTTGTCAGAGTTGACTGGATCCTCAAAAGCAAACTCAATGGGCTCCTCGTTAGCGAACTCGTCTCCCGGCTCTACCCAAACAAGACAAACAAGCAACAAGGATACAATCAACCACGTGCAAGACCAAGCAATATGATGCAATGATGATATGCTATGCGGAATGCGATGCGGGATGCAAAATGCAAGATATGACAGGAAATGCATGAACCTGGCGTCAACTTGGAAATCCAAGTGTGCCACTGGAAAGATGAGATGAAATTGCTTGAAAACGATATAAAGAACGCCGAAATCAGAGTTACGGTTTGGAAATGGCAAGCGATTCAAAAATGACACCGGTCTGTGATTTACAGCAAGTAGCTATCTAAATGCAATGAGATGAACATGCTACATCACCCAAACATGACAACAAAATACATGGCAGGGATACACACAAGATGCTTAACAAAAGTCTAGCACTGAGCTACGGCCAAATCATCCATTAACAGGTTCAAACAAGCATGGCAAAAATGCATATGACAAACAGATCTCAGACTTAGTGAAATTAACACTTGTGTGGAATTTCAGATCAGGTAGCACTCTTCGGAGCAACAAAACTATATGCTACAGGATCTGAACATGGCAAAGTAAAGCATTGCATGGAGATACTCAAAGAGCTTAACAAAAGTACCTTAGTGACCTTGAGCCAAAAGGGATCAGAAAATACAATTACAAGCATGTGAACATAGCAAAAACATAATCTGTTTTCAGACTTAGTAAAAACTGGCACATGCTGAAATATAACTCAAGTAGGCATGTTTACGAGCTCGATGCACTCCCTACAGTGCAAGTCATGGCAAGACAAGCATACATCCATCAAGAAGGCACAAAATTCAAGCTAGACATGGCAAGAACAATAGCATATCATGCACGGATCAACTACAACATCATCGGCAAAATTGGAAACAAGTTGACAATCTGCCCAGATTCACAAAGTAGCAAAATTAGACCTCGATTGACTCAAGCTAGGTTGCTCCATAATTGCAAACAAAGGCATGGATGGATAGAGCACTACAATATTAACAAAACATCCTTACTGATCATCCTCAAAAGAGGCACGGATCACTAGGAAACAGCAAGAACATATGGTATCATGAGATAAACAGCTCAAGGACTTCGTGGAAATGCTAAGTCCCTGAAAACAGAATTACTAAGTGCACCACTTTGCAAGCTTGCACTAGTCACCACACACATCACAAAAATACATGAGTTGCACCTCTCGAAAGATGACAAAACCCTTAACAAAACATATGTAGAGCATCAGGGCATAGCATGCACACATTAATCATGGCAAAAATGACAAAAAGCTAAACGGAGTAGCCGATCTGACAATTAACTCAAGTAGCCCTCTTCTAACAGCATTTCGGGCATCAAGATGAATTGAAATGAAAATGATGCAATGAAATGAAATGATGTACTCTCTGAGGTGAACATTTTGATATGCTATATGCATGAATCGGAGCTATGGATGCAAAGTTACGTGGCTATGAACATGAGCACTTGGACTGAGATTTTCGGGACTTAGAAGAAAAAAACAACCCTCAGATCTAGGATTTGACCGGCGCGCGAACCGAGGTGGGATCCGAGCTCGCCGGAGATGCCCTGTTCGCCGGAGTTCGCCGGGGGGCTGGTCAGCGACGAGGGAGAGGAGGCCGGCCGGAGAGGAGGCGACGGCGGCGAGCACGGAGGCCGTAGCGTCGGCGGCCGGACGGCGCGGTCGAGGCGGCGCGGCCACCGGAGCGGCTCGGGGCGAGGCGGCGCCCTCACCGGAGATGGCGCGCAGCGGCGGGGCGGATCCCAGCGACGGGGAAGGCGCAGGCGGGCGAGGGAGACGAGCTTGGGTGGCGGCGGCGCTCACCGGGCCGCGGGGGCCGGACGCGGGCTCCCGGGCCGCGGTGGGAGTGGCGGCGGTGGGCGATGACGTGGCAGGCGGCGGTTGGCTGGCGGCGGTGGAGCGGACGCGTCCAGCCGGATTCGGACGTGTCCGGCCGGTGCGGGGGCGATACCTAGGGTTTCGGGGGAAGGAGGAGATCCGAAAATCGGGGGGCCTTTAAATAGGCATATGAAGAGCTAGGAGAGTCCAAATGAGGTGCGGTTTTTGGCCACGCGATTGTGATCGAACGCTCTAGATGATGGAGAAGACATAGGTGGGTTTTGGGCCAAGTTGGAGGGGTGTTAGGCTGCAACACACACGAGGCCTTTTCGGTCCCCCGGTTAACCGTTGGAGTATCAAACGAAGTCCAAATGATACGAAACTTGACAGGCGGTCTACCGGTAGTAAACCAAGGCCGCTTGGCAAGTCCCGGTCCAATCCGGAAATGTTTAATCCCCACACATGAAAGAAAGCTAGAAATGACCACCGGAGGAGAATGAAGCGCCGGAATGCAAAACGGACAACGGGGAAAATGCTCGAATGCATGAGACGAACATGTATGCAAATGCAATGTACATGATGACATGATATGAGATGCATGACAATGACAACAACACACGGAGACAAAACCTGAACCCGAGGAAATAAATATAACTTAACACCGGAAACGGCAAGAGTTGGAGTACAAATTGGTAAAGTTACATCCGGGGTGTTACAACACTCCACCACTACGAAAAGATCTCGTCCCGAGATCTAGGACTGAAAGAACGCCAGGTACTCAGAACGGAGGTGATCCTCGCGTTCCCAGGTAGCTTCACGGTCGGAATGGTGTGACCACTTGACTTTGAGAAATTTGATTGACTTGTTGCGAGTCTTGCGTTCAGTCGCTTCAAGAATAGCAACTGGGTGCTCACGATAGGAGAGATCTTCTTGGAGCTCAATGTCCTCGAAGTTGACGGTGCGGTCAGGAGTCTTGAAGAACTTTCAAAGCTGAGAGACATGGAACACGTCATGAACATTTGCAAAGTTTGAAGGAAGCTCGAGTTGATAGGCGAGGTCGCCTCTCTTGCTGACAATCTTGAAAGGTCCCACGTATCTAGGGGCAAGCTTCCCTTTGATACCGAAGCGACGAGTACCTTTCATAGGAGAGACGCGGAGGTAAACAAGATCTCCGATCTCGAAAGCCAAATCACGGTGCTTACTATCATGGTAGCTCTTCTGGTGGGATTGGGCTGCTTTGAGGTTATCTCGAATGACTTTGCACATTTCCTCTATCTCTGTGATTAAGTCATTACCCAAAAGCTGACGTTCACCGGTTTCAGACCAGTTGAGAGGGGTACGGCACTTCCTGCCATACAGAATTTCAAATGGGGCCTTGCTCGAACTTGCTTGAAAATTGTTGTTGTAGGAGAACTCAGCATAAGGAAGACAATCCTCCCACTTCATGCTGAAGGAGATCACACAAGCCCTGAGCATATCTTCAAGAATCTGGTTGACACGCTTGACTTGACCGCTAGTTTGAGGATGGAAAGCTGTGCTGAAGCGGATGTTCGTGCCCATGGCCTTCTGAAAAGAATTCCAAAACTTCGAGGTAAAGATGCTTCCACGGTCTGAAGAGATCACTTATGGAATACCGTGCAGAGAGACAATATGAGAGGTATAGAGTTCCGCCAATTGAGCTGCAGTGATCGACTCTTTGATAGGCAGAAAGTGAGCCACTTTGGTGAGTTTGTCGATGACAACGAATATAGCATCATTGCCACTCTTGGACTTTGGAAACCCAGTCACGAAGTCCATTTCAATGTGGTCAAATTTCCATTCTGGAATGGCAAGAGGTTGGAGGAGACCAGCTGGCCTTTGGTGTTCTGCCTTCACTCTTCTGCAGAGAGTAATCTCGCGCTTCATTCGAGTCCACCAATAAGCTTGCTTGAGGTCCTGATACATCTTCGTGCTCCCAGGGTGGATGGAGAGGAGAGAATTGTGAGCCTCGTTCATGATCACTTTACGGAGGTCACCTTTGGGTACAGCAATACGATCCTCGAAGAAGAGAGTGTCCTTGTCATCAAGGCGGTAGCACTTGTACTTGGGCTGGCTCTTGGCAATCCCAATCTTCACCTTTTTCACCATAGCATCAAGAAGCTGGGCTTGGCGAATCTAGTCTGCCAAGGTAGGAGAGACTTGAAGGTTGGCGAGGAATCCTTGAGGAACAACTTGCAGGTTAAGTTTGCGGAAAGCTTCACAAAGCTCGGGTTGATAAGGCTTGAGTAACAGACTGTTGCAGTAGGCTTTCCTGCTCAATGCGTCAGCAATCACATTGGCCTTGCCTGGAGTATACTCGATACTCAGATTATACTCTTGAATCATCTCGACCCATCGAGTTTGCCTGAGGTTGAGATTAGGCTGAGTGAAGATGTACTTGAGACTTGTGATCAGTGAAAATGTCCACTTTTCTTCCCAATAGAAGATGTCTCCAAGTCAAAAGAGCATGCACAACTGCCGCCAACTCGAGATCATGAGTGGGGTAGTTCTTCTCATTAGGCTTCAACTGGCGAGAGGTATAAGCAACAACTTTCATCTCTTACATCAATATCGCACCAAGACATTGGAGAGAGGCATCACAAAAGACTTCGTACGTTTGGATTCATCAGGCGGAGTCAGAACTGGAGCAGTGATCAATGTCTCTTTCAAAGTGTTGAAAGCAATGTCACACTCCGGAGACCAAACGTACTTGACGTGCTTATGAAGAAGATTTGAGAGAGGTTTCGCGATCTTAGAAAGTTTTCAACGAATCTTCGGCAATAGCTTGCGAGACCGAGAAAACTGCGGAGTTGCTTCACGTTCTGAGTAGGTTCCCAATTCACAATTGCAGACACCTTCTCAGGATTCATGGCAATGCCCTTGGCAGAGATGATATGACCAAGATAAAGAACCTCATCAAGCCAAAATTCACACTTGGAGAACTTGGCGTAGAACTTGTGTTCCCTGAGCTTATCGAGAATCAAACGCAAGTGCTTGGCATGATCTTCCTTGTTCTTCGAGAAAACCAGAATGTCGTCGAGATAGACCAAAACGAAGTCATTGGTGTAGGCATTGAAGATGAAGTTCATCATGCGAGAGAACGTCGGAGGAGCGTTGACGAGGCCAAAAGACATGACAGTGTATTCATATGAACCAAAGCTTGTCCTGAAAGCCGTCTTGGGAATATCTTGCTCACGGATTCGAATCTGATGATAACCCATACGGAGATCAAGCTTAGAGAATACTTGGGCACCTTTGAGTTGTTCGAACAGCTCATTGATGTTGGGAAGTGGATATTTGTTCTTGATGGTCTTCTTGTTCACTGGACGGTAATCAACACAAAGTCGGTCCGTTCCATCCTTCTTCTTCACAAAAAGAACACCACAACCCCACAGAGAAGAACTAGGCCGGATGAGACCCATTTTCTCTTGAATATCGAGTTGCTTCTTCAGCTCCTTCAACTCTTCAGGTCCGAGCTTGTAAGGACGTTTGCACACAGGTTCCGTGCCAGGCTCAAGATCAATAACGAATTCAACTGGCCGGTGCGGAGGCATTCCTGGAAGCTCTTCTGGAAAGACGTCTTGATATTCGCAAATGACTGGAATTTGTGAGATGGCATCGAGTTCACCCCTTTCATTGAGAGAAAACAGACGGATGGTATTATCCTGAGCGGCAAAGACAATTACATCCTCAAACGAATGAGTCAATTGAATCTGCTTGGCTGCACAATCAAGCTGAGCCTTGTGCTTAGAAAGCCAATCCATCTCGAGAATAAGATCAATATCCAAGTTACCAAGAACCATTGGAGAAGCCAGAAACTTGAAATCACCCATCATGATAGAAATATCCGGAATCTCGTGATTAGCAAGCAAACATTTACCCGGAGAGACAACTGCTAACGGTTTATGCATAACTTGGGAAGTCAACTCATGCTTAGATGCAAAAGGTTTCGAGATGAAGCAATGCGATGCACCAGTGTCAAAAAGAACTTTTGTGGGAACATCGTTAACAGGAAGGTTACCCATGATCACATCTGAAGAATCCTCTGCCTGAGCTGCATTCATCAAATTGACCTTGGCGTGCTTGGGGTTATGCTTGACCACAGCTGTACTAGCCGATCTGACAGGAGGAGGGGGAGGAAGACGCCTCTGGTTGAGACACTTGTTGGCATAGTGACCCTTCTGTTGGCACTTGTTGCACGTGACCACTGAAAGCGGACGGTGATACGGAGCACTCGATCTTGGAGCTTGAGACGAAGTCTTGTTCTGAAAGCCAGGGTTGGGTGGGTGGGAAGAACCACTGCCACCTTTGCTCTTCTGCTGATACGGCTGACGGAATGGAGGAGGAGGAAGCTAATACTTCTGCTGCTTGGCCACTTGAGTAGAGGAAGAAGGAGTAACATCTCTGACTCGCTTCTTGGAAGCATCACACCTCAACTGAGCAGCCTCTTGCTTCAGTGCCGTGTTGTAGAACTCATCGTATCTCAAGGGCTCAAAGAGGACAAGAGCTAGCTGAATTTCTTCTCTGAGACCACCCCTGAACTAATATATCATGCTCTTCTCATCAGGGACGTCCTGCTTGGCAAAGCGGGCGAGCTTCTGGAACAACTTGTTGTAGTCATAGACAGACAAAGAGCCTTGCTTCAGGTTGCGGAATTCCTCACACTTGCTTTCAACCACGCTCTGAGGGATATGATGAGCTCGAAAATCTCGACGAAAATCATCCCAAGTGATAACACGTCCACCTCTGGAATCCTTGTACTGCTGGAACCATTCTGCAGCTTGATCTTTGAGTTGGAAGGAAGCGAACTTAACAAAGTCCTCAGGCCTGACGTTACTGCACTCGAAATGCTTGCACAGATCCACTAGCCAATCGTCAGCATCGGTTGCCTCAACACAATTGCTGAAAGTCTTTGGCCCATTAGCAAGGAACTGGTTGAGTGTAGCAAAGTGATTCTTATTGCTTCCTTGATTCCCTTGGTTGCCTTGATTGCGCTCTTGAAGAATTTGCATGATCAATTGTGTGTTTGCATTGGTTGCGGCCATCACAGCTTGCCATGCCTCTGGAGGAGGTGGAGGTGGAGGTGGATCAGGATTCTGAGTCGTGCGCGTTGGAGGAGCCATCCTGAAGAGGTTGACGTCCATTAGCACATTGATAGATAAATATTGAAGCTGAATCCAACGGAATGAGAAATTTCAACATATAGTCTTCACATCCGAACAAAATGAACGAATGCATTCCTCTTGAAATGGTCACATATCCATAAATTGAGAAGCCACGTAGAATTAAGGCAGAGAAATAAATCAACAAGGTACGGATCAAGAACGAATAATCGGTAAGAAATCCCAATCTCAAACCAAATATCCGTGGAAGAAGAACTAGAGCTACAAGAATTCCCACCTATGAAACTCCCGAACCTTTCCGGTTAAGCAATCAGGTGTTGGGGATACAGGGGAAGCATAATATCTCACCCAAACTAGCAAATCCTACATCCAGCTGTATCCATCCTTCAACACATAACCAAGAAACCTTCGGAAACCATCTACCTCAACCTTCGAAAAGCATCCGTTATACAAGTTATGGCGATACTCCCGAACTCCCGCCCCAGTACTGGGTGGCGTCGAGGTTATCTCACCATTGAACTGCATAAAAGAGATTTTCGATGTCGGCGCACTAAACTTAGGTATTCCAGAACTGCAACGATAAAATTATGATGACAACACCTCAGAGCTCAACTCCCCGGGACACTTCCACTAAACCCCTGACAGGAGGCACCAAGACAATGTTCTCATCATAAAACCATCGGAACGATTCCAAGATACCCGCGTGATCCTAAATTTTTTTAGTGAAATTTGAGAAGAGAAGAGTCAAAACTCTACGTCAGGATGCCTTACCAGAGCGATGAGGAGACTGGGAAGTAAAAAGAATTCCTAAGCTCTCCGATATATAATTCCTAAATGACTCAAAACATTTTTCTAGACAAAACTCGGCCGCTAATAATGATCAAGCACTGGGGCTCCTAAGGTCGGGGAAGGCTCTGATACCAACTTGTAACACCCTCGATGCGACTATAGCTCCCACGTGTCGAGGCACGACTTAGAGACATAATCGCATTGAAGGCATATGTCGCAAGTTAGGCAATCTTCACAACATCCCATGTAATGTAAATAATAAAGGGGAGATAACATAGTTGGCTTACACTCGCCACGTCAATCAGGTACATAAATAACATTACATCATCCAAACACTCATGGCCCGACTACGGCGCCAAAATAAAAGAGAACCCAACATGCGACAACGGTCCCGTTCACCCCCAACTGGGCACCACTACTGATCATCGGGAAAGGAAACATAGTAACGTTGAGAGTCTTCGTCGAACTCCCACTTGAGCTCAAACGCGTCTCCTGGAGCGGAATCATCAGGCCCTGCATCTGGTGTAATAGTAATCTGTGAGCCACAGGGCCTCAGCAATCTCGCACCCTCGCGAACAAGACTATTTAAGCTTGTAGGTAAGGCAAGGTAAAATATGAGTGGAGCTGCAGCAAGCGACTAGCAAGTATGGTGGCTAGCTTATAAGCAAAAGAGAGAGAGAAGAGGAGGCAAAGCGCGAGCGAGAAACTAGAGAAACACCTGCGCAAACATTACTCCAACATCGTGTCCACTTCCCGGACTCCGCCGAGAAGAGGCCATCACGGTAACACACTCAGTTGATTCATTTTAATTAAGTTAAGGTTCAAGTTATCTACAACCGGACATTAACAAATTCCCATCTGCCCATAACCGCGGGCACGACTTTCGAAAGTTCAAATCCCTGCAAGGGAGTCCCAACTTAGCCCATGACAAGCTCTCACGGTCAACGAAGGAATAGACCTCCTCCCAAGACGTTCCGATCAGACTCGGTATCTCGGTTCTTCAAGACACTTCGACAGGTTAAAACAACACCAGCAACACCGCCCGAATGTGCCGACAAATCCCGATAGGAGCTGCACATATCTCTTTCTCAGGGCACACTCAGATTGTCAAAACTTCCGGTAGGCCAGCCCAGAGTTGCCCCTGGTACCCACCGGCGGCTGATAGTTTGGACCAACACTCAGAGGAGCACTGGCCCGGGGGGGTTAAAATAATGATGACCCTTGAGTCTGCAGAACCCAAGGGAAAGAAAAGGCTAGGTGGCGAATGGTAAAACCAATGTTGGGCATTGCTGGAAAAGCTTTAATCAAGGCGAACTATCAAGGGGTTCCCATTATAACCCAACCGCGTAAGGAACGCAAAATCCGGGAACATAACACCGATATGACGGAAACTAGGGCGGCAAGAGTGGAACAAAACACTAGGCGAGAGGCCGAGCCTTCCACCCTTTACCAAGTATATAGATGCATTAAGATAACATAGCAATATAATGATATCCCCACAAGTAAATAAATGTTCCAACAAGGAACGGCCTTCAATCTTCACCTACAACTAGCAACGCTATAAGACGGGCTGAGCAAAGCGGTAACATAGCCAATCAACGGTTTGCTAGGACATGGTGGGTTAGAGGTTTGACATGGCAATTTGGGAGGCTTGAAAACAAGTGGTAGGCATCGTAGCAATGGCATAGCAAAAGAGCGAGCAAACTAGCATAGCAAAGATGGTAGTGATTTCGAGGGTATGATCATCTTGCCTGCACAATTGTCAGAGTTGACTAGATCCTCAAAAGCAAACTCAACGGGCTCCTCATTAGCGAACTCGTCTCCCGGCTCTACCCAAACAAGACAAACAAGCAACAAGGATACAATCAACCACGTGCAAGACCAAGCAATATGATGCAATGATGATATGCTATGCGGAATGCGATGCGGGATGCAAAATGCAAGATATGACAGGAAATGCATGAACCTGGCCTCAACTTGGAAATCCAAGTGTGACACTGGAAATATGAGATGAAATTGGTTGAAAACGATATAAAGAACGCCGGAATCGGAGTTACGGTTTGGAAATGGCAAGCGATTCAAAAATGACACCGGTCTGCGATTTACAACAAGTAGCTATCTAAATGCAATGAGATGAACATGCTACAGCACCCAAACATGACAACAAAATACATGGCAGGGATGCACACAAGATGCTTAACAAAAGTCTAGAACTGAGCTACGGCCAAATCATCCATTAACAGGTTGAAACAAGCATGGCAAAAATGCATATGACAAACAGATCTCAGACTTTGTGAAATTAACACTTGTCTGGAATTTCAGATCAGGTAGCACTCTTCGGTGCAACAAAACTACATGCTACAGGACCTGAACATGGCAAAGTAAAGCATGGCATGGAGCTACTCAAAGAGCTTAACAAAAGTCCCTTAGTGACCTTGAGCCAAAAGGGATCAGAAAATACAATTGCAAGCATGTGAACATAGCAAAAACATAATCAGTTTTCAGACTGTGAAAACTGGCACATGCTGAAATATAACTCAAGTAGGCATGTTTACGAGCTCGATGCACTCCCTACAGTGCAAGTCATGGAAAGACAAGCATACATCCATCAATAAGGCACAAAATGCAAGCTAGACATGGCAAGAACAATAGCATAGCATGCACGGATCAACTACAACATCATCGGCAAAATTGCAAACAAGTTGACAATCTGCCCAGATTCACAAAGTAACAAAAGTAGAGCTTGATTGACTCAAGCTAGGGTGCTCCATAATTGCAAACAAAGGCATGGATGGATAGAGAACTACAATATTAACAAAACATCATTACTGATCATCCTCAAAAGAGGTACGGATCACTAGGAAACAACAAGAACATATGGCATCATGAGATAAACAGCTCAAGGACTTACTGGAAATGCTAAGTCCCTGAAAACAGAATTACTAAGTGCACCACTTTGCAAGCTTGCACTAGTCACCACACACATCACAAAAATACATGGGTTGCACCTCTGGAAAGATGAAAAAACCCTTAACAAAACATATGTAGAGCATCAGGGCATAGCAGGCACACATTAATCATGGCAAAAATGACAAAAAGCTAAACGGAGTAGCCGATCTGACAATTAACTCAAGTAGCCCTCTTCTAACAGCATTTCGGGCATCAAGATGAACTCAAATGAAAATGATGCAATGGAATGAAATGATGTACTCTCTGAGGTGAACATTTTGATATGCTATATGCATGAATCGGAGCTACGGATGCAAAGTTACGGGGCTACGGACATGAGCACTTGGACTGAGATTTTCGGGACTTAGAAGAAAAAAACAACCTTCAGATCTAGGGTTTGACCGGCGCGCGAACCGAGGTGGGATCCGAGCTCGCCGGTGATGCCCTGTTCGCCGGAGTTTGCCGGAGGGCTGGTCGGCGACGAGGGAGAGGAGGCTGGCCGGAGAGGAGGCGACGGCGGCGAGCACGGTGGCCGGGGCGTCGGCGGCTGGACGGCGCGGTCGAGGCGGCGCGGCCACCGGAGCGGCTCGGGGCGAGGCGGCGCCCTCACCGGAGATGGCGCGCGGCGGCGGGGCGGATCCCGGCGACGGGGAAGGCACGGGCGGGCGAGGTAGACGAGCCCGGGTGGCGGCGGCGCTCACCGGGCCGCGGGGGCCGGACGCGGGCTCCCGGGCCGCGGTGGGAGTGGCGGCGGCGGGCGATGACATGGTAGGCGGCAGTTGGCTGGCGGCGGTGGAGCGGACGTGTCCGGCCGGATTCGGACGTGTTCGGCCGGTGCGGGGGCGATACCTAGGTTTTTGGGGGAAGGAGGAGATCCGAAAATCGGGGGGCCTTTAAATAGGCATAGGAAGAGCTAGGAGAGTCCAAATGAGGTGCGGTTTTCGGCCACGCGATCGTGATCGAACGCTCTAGATGATGGAGAAGACTTAGGTGGGTTTTGGGCCAAGTTGGAGGGGTGTTGGGCTGCAACACACACGAGGCCTTTTCGGTCCCTCGGTTAACCGTTGGAGTATCAAACGAAGTCCAAATGATACGAAACTTGACAGGCGGTCTACCGGTAGTAAACCAAGGCCGCTTGGCAAGTCTCGGTCCAATCCGGAAATGTTTAATCCCCACACATGAAAGAAAGCTAGAAATGACCACCGGAGGAGAACGAAGCGCCGAAATGCAAAACGGACAACGGGGAAAATGCTCGAATGCATGAGACGAACACGTATGCAAATGCAATGCACATGATGACATGATATGAGATGCATGACAACGTCAACAACACACAGAGACAAAACCTGAACCCGAGGAAATAAATATAACTTAACACCGGAAACGGCAAGAGTTGGAGCATAAATTGGGAAAGTTACATCCGGGGTGTTACATATCCCAAGGGCTCGACTTTTGATCTCATTGGATATTCAGACTCTGATTACGTTGGCGATCGTGTGGGCCGCAAGTCAACATCAGGCACATGCCATTTCCTCGGACGATCCTTGGTCTGTTGGTCCTCGAAGAAACAAAACTGTGTATCACTGCCTACTTCTGAAGCTGAGTACATTGCTGCTGGTTCTTCTGTGCTCAATTGCTATGGATGAAGCAAACCCTCAAGGACTACGGTGTCAACATGAAGAATATGCCTCTCTACTCGAAGACAAAGCACATTCAGATTCATCATCATTTTCTTCGTGATCATATGTTAAAGGGCGAGATCTCTATTGAGCATGTGAAGACTAAAGAACAGCTAGCTGATATCTTTACAAAGCTGTTGCATAAGAAGAGATTTAGCAAGTTGAGGTGTGAGCTTAATATCCTAGAATCTTCGAATGTCCTTTGAAAAGGACACACATCCGAACACTTATGCAAAATTGATGACTTAGACGTGCAACACGCGAAGAAACGTTTTTCTTCAATCAATGAAGACTAACACTCTAAGTGTGAAGAAATTAATGAAGAATTTGATTTTCAAAACCCTACGACAATTGTACGCGATGTCTGAAATCATCATTCTTATACGGTGGGTCACGCCACCACCAAACGTTGAAAATCTTCAATTTGAGTTTTTCCTCATTGTTGGAATTCCTCTATTGTTCTTTTTCTTCAACTTTGCAATGGCTTCACTCTTTCCGTTGTTGTTATTCATTGGGAATATATATATATATATATATATATATATATATGAGTTTATGTCCTCTACAGCATTCACTTATTGCTATTTCTTCAAGTTGCTCTTTCTGCTAAGTGAATGTGATCGGACCCTTCCCCCTCTATGCTAAACTCAACCCAGTCTATTCAAAAATTCTTCATGTGCGTTCTTTTTGAAACTCGTTCAAAATCTTCACTCTATCCTTGTGAGCCGAAGAATTGCGAACGAAACTTTAAACTTATCTTATCTGAATTTTTGGCTTTTGCCGCTCAAACCGTTCCACTTTCCACGATATATTATCATATTCACCCACGATCGCGCACGATCGCCACCTCTCAGTACATGGGTGACACATGTCACATGAATGAGAAGGGTCAGGGGCACGTTCATCCAATTTCCTTGGGCGAGCAGTTTTTCACTTTGGCTATAAGTAACCCCTCCCTTTCTCACTTTGTTTTTTACTCCGCTCGACCTCACTCCCTCGCTCGAGCTCTCAAACCCTAGCGCCGCCGCTACTTCCATCATCGTCAGTGAGGAAGAGCTTTACTGCCTCGACATCGTCGTCGTCGTACTCGCGGCGGCTGCGGATTTCTTCACTCCGCCGCCGCCGTAGTTGTCTTCCTTTGCCAAGTTAGGACGTGGAAGATCCAACTAACGAGCATCTAAATCTACTGTTCACAGTTCTTCGTGTTCTTCGTCAAGCATAATTAAAAGTTACTTTTACTGCCCTTATTGGTTCTGATGTTTTCTACAAAATCTTCAAAAGGTGTTTATTCTTCAAATCTTCACACACTAAACACCTCACATATCATCCGTTCTTGATCTATTTCCCGAAACAATATTTTTCTTCAAGATTCCTCAATTGTGTGGATTTTCAAATCTGTACAACTCTGGAACCTAAGTTAAAAAATGCTTAGTGAAATTCCTCAAGACTCATCTGGTCAAATTCCTCGCCTTGTTTTTTTTGCAAAAACTTCTGAGAACGCATATGACCTCTCCAAATTCTGTGCACCTATACTCTGTTCACAGGTACACATGTCCGCTGCTAAATCTCTAGGTTCTCATCAACTTAACTCATTTGCAGCATTCCTCAAAGAAAAGGTGCATACCTCTTCAGAGAACTCAATAGTTCAAAATCCTCAGTTGAAGAAAATGGCAGATGGCAAGAAACCTCAGAAGGGAGGTAAGAAATTGGAAGTCAACACAACGTTTGAAATCCCTGAGGATATCTATGATGAATATTGCACTCCTGATAAGGCCAAACATGGCATGGAGACCAAAAATCAGCACAAGGTGCGCATATAGAAGATAGAGAGGAGATGGGCATGGGAATGGAGGGAATATCGCTACGTTACACCCAAGTACATGAAGAAATTCGGTGTTCACCCTCCATGCCCAAGACCTCTATTGGCACCTGGCCAAGTTGCTGATCCCTTTAGCAGCAGAAGAGGCGAGAAATTATCCAAGGAATGGGCCAAGCGTCAAGCTAAGCTGGCCAAAATGGCAAAAGAAGCAGTGAAGAAATTTAATGAAGATTCTGCTGCTGCCACTGCTGAGGCCTCTTCTAGCAAGCGTAAAAAGGCTATGCCCAAGAAGCCTGCTCACAAGCCTAGTGCTTCAACTTCTATGCCCTCACGACCAAGCTGCTCAGGAATGCCCTCACGGCCAAGTTCTACAAAGCCCCCACGGCTAATTCCTCATGCTGCACAAGCTCCTCCAAAATCCTCAGCTCCTCCTTCCAAATCCTCAGCACGTGCACATCTCGCCTCGTGTCAAAGGACAACAGGCATCTCTATTGCCTTAGGAGCCTTTGCAAGTTCTTCTGCTCCTCCGCATTCTTTAACTGGCCCCAGCTTGCTGAAGTGAAAGGCCACTGCTGGACGAGGTTCTCGACCAAGTCCTCACAAGAAGCAGGTCGCCTTCCAAGTATCGTCCGATGACGATGAAGCTGATGATGAAGAACTCGCTGAAATCATCAGAGACAGGCAGCACAGGGCCGCTAGAGCCAAAGGCAGTAATGTTCCATTGATGCTGGATCCAAAGTTGATCCTTGACTTCATCGACTTGTGGCACAAGGACCCCAACACACCTCTGCCTGAGATGAACCTCACTCCTGGTCAAAGTCATGTGTTGACTGCCTTCATTGACGAAGAGAAATGGAAATATGAACAGGGGAGGAAGGTGAACAAAGCGCAGTACAAGAAAGAGTGTTTTCTAAAGCAAAACATCTTGAAGCTTTCACCTGAAGAACTTGTAGCTCTGCAATCAGAGATCAAGAATCTGAGTGATGAATTTGATCGCTACTATGCTGACTGGCTTGGAGCCAAGGTCAAATTTGTGAAGATAAATGAGAAGTTCAGTAACAATGTTGCAGCCCCAACGCAACAAGAAATTCCTCAGACTGAGGTATCTGCTCAGCCTACAGAAGAACATGCCAGCACCGCTGATGAAAATCAGGCTACTGATGAATCTGCTAGTACGAGGGCTGATGATTGGATTCCAGCCGCTGATGAAACTGCCAGGGCAACCAATAGTGTTGCACCTGAAGAAACTGTCAGGACAGCTGAAGCTTCAACTGCTGTGACTGAAGAAACGGATCATGCCAGGGAAACTGCATCAGTTCTGCCTGAAGAAACTGAACCAATTTCCACTGATCCTCCTGCACCTACACCAAGTCATATTCTTCCTTCTTCCTCAGAAGCGAAGAAGACCAATGCTGCGGAACATGCAGCTATGAAGAAAAGGAAAGCATCAACTTCATCCGAATCTTCAGCTTCGAAGAATATGAAGAAATTGACCAGCTCTTTTGAGAATCCGATTGATGTTGTTCCAGTCTCAAGCATGCCATCAAAGGAACTCGTTCCTTTTGATGAAGAATATGTGATCCCAAGAGGATCCGATGAAGATATTCCTTCTACTGCTTCTTCAAAGCAGTTGGATGAAGAAATTGAAGTGGATGCAATCCCTTCAACCCCAGCTATCTCATCACCCATGCTTCAGTTCACTGCCGACGAGGCCGGCGTTGAAGAAATGAGTGATGAAGATGAGGATGTGGACATTGGGTGCACAACGCCTATGATGAACGATGACTTTTGGGAAAGTCAGCACCCCAATTGTCATTTGTTCACCCATGTGCAACAAATTCCTCAGTCCCCAGTGCAAACTGAAGTTCAAATGGGTTCTGAAGAAACTCACCCCACTCCGTCTATTCATGATGAGATTCCAGCCACTAGTGCTGATGTTCAAGTTGATGAAGAATTGAAGACCCAGGCTGCCACTGATGAAGGCACTAAAATTCCTCAACATGTGGATCCTGAGATTGTGATTCCTGATGTTGTGATGCAATTAACTGATACTCCTCAGACCAAGCCAAAGGATCCTTTCTCAAAGAAGCAAAAAATTAAGGCCGATGACTTCTTCCACGAGCACGTATTTTTCATGGATTACAACCCATATGTCTCTGCTCGTCTTAGGAGGAAGTGTTTCTGGACTGCTAGCCAAGCCAACTTCTATTCTTCGCTGCTTTTCAACAAAGACAAAGTCTTCAACCGTGAGCATATTCCTCACGTGAAAATGGAATCACTTCCTTGCTTCACGCTAGTCCTCAGTGTTCTTCATGAAGCTGGACTGCTTAACTTTTGCACTAATATTGTTGATTGGAAGTCCTCAGTGTTCTTCATGAAGCTGGACTGCTTAACTTTTGCACTAATATTGTTGATTGGAATGAAGAGCTAATTCTTCAGTTCTATGCAACGCTGCACATCACAGGAGATGCTTCTGATGTGAACTCTTGGGTTTTGGACTGGATGACAGAGAATACTCACTTCAAAGCACCGACCTCTGAATTGCTTTATGCTCTACCTGTCAGTCCTCCCTTTGAAGGCGCTCGTTGCCTATACCATGAACCTGAACTAACCGCTCACTACATGCAAGTGTTAATGAAGCCGCTAAAGCCCGGTCAAGCCCCAAGGACCAAATTCCCCGCGAAGGAATTGCTGTTTGTGCCTAGAACTGTCTATCGCATTCTGTCGAAGACATTGAGTCCAATAAAAGGCCACGACTCGAATGATGAAGAAGTCATTGGCATCATGAAGAATCTGCTATTCAATATCATACATGGCATTCCTATCAACTACCATGATTTCTTCATGAGGACCCTGGCAAATGTTGCACTCTGTCTGTTTGAGTTGAAGCCTTACGCTCCCTGGATTATGAGATTCCTCAGAACAAGGTCTTCACTCAACTACAAGGCTGATTTTCAAAATCATCTCAGCTACTTGCCCCCCATTGAAGTCCTCAAACGGACATTTTCCTCAGCTGATGCAAAGGGCAAGGCCACTGCTGTTATTGATGAAGGCATTCGTCCATTGGATGGTCAGTTCCGTAAAGCCGCATCCTACTCCACCAATAATGACTCTGCCACTCATGACTCTGCCGCAAATGCTTCAAAGCAAAATCCTCAAGCCACAGCTCCAAGGGTGATGATTGGTCGTGAGCTTCTCCCCAGTCTTCACCAGAAGGTCGATCACAACCACGAATGGGTTAAGCATCAGTTTGGTTCTATTCTTCACAACATGACCGCTACACACAATGCAGTGAAGAAAAACCATTCTACCTCCATGAAGTCTTCGGTCGCACCTGGGTTGTTCTGTCACATCTGTATGGTGAAGAAGATCTGAAGCAAATGGGTCTCAAGCAGGACTTTGACTGGTCTCAGCCACCAGCGAAGAAATTCAAGAAAACCAAAGTTCCTTCCTTGGTAGCCAGCTCATATTCTTCATCACGCACGACTGATGAGCATGAAGATTTGGACGACACTGCGGCAGGCCCTACCTCAGCAACCGACCCCAACAATGCTGGCACTCCTTCATCGACTCAGTGATGATATTCTTCAGGGGCGTTAGTCCTCATTTTTTGACCCTTTTGGTCATTCAATGACAAAGGGGATAAATTTGAGTTAGTCTTCAATCGGGTCCACTCATATGGGCATTTTTTTGCTAACTTACAACTCCCGTTCTTTTGAAGATTTGCTGGATCGAGTTGTAAACTTAAAACCCGATGGTGGTCTGATACTTATGTTGTATTCTTCTGCATGCTTATTCCTCATATATTTTAATGCATGCATGTTGAATTACATCAGTCACCATATTTCATCATGCATTTCAAATTCTTCATATTATATGTTAAATGCGTGTACGAATTATAAGATATAGGGGGAGATCTCCATGATTCTACTCTTCAAGTGTGCATTGCTTCAAAAGCAAATTCCTCATGATGCACATCTTCAGGGGGAGTTCTTCTATATCTTGCAATAAAATTCCTCAATATCAGTATTTACACATCATATGTTTATCCCCGTTGAAAACTTAACCTATATTGTCATCAATCACCAAAAAGGGGGAGATTATAAGTGCATCTACTGCCCCTTAGTGATTTTGGTGTATTGATGACTTATAGGATAAGGGACTGATGCGTTTGTGAGTGTAGACAGGTCTATAAGTCTATGAGGAGTTTTATATTTACAGAGAAAGTCGACCCCTAAAAATGAAGTTCTTCGATTGAAGACTTTGGATTTCTGAAGACTTTCTGAAGACTTTGAAAGTGAAGAAATTGGTGTAACCATGAAGACTTTGTATTCATTCGAGGAACATGAAGCGTGAAGACTTTTGTTTTCGTAGTTACTTTTTTCTATTTCTTGAGTCATAGGAAACACCGTACTGTTAAACGGGGTCGAGGTAATACTAAGGAAAAGTTTCCAAGTGATGCTCAACTCAAAATCCTACAGCTACCAATCCCTTCGAGTGAAGCCATTGGAAATCTCATGCAGTTCAGTCAATTTCTTCAGTGACAGAGAAAAAGTTCTTATGGTCTCTGAGGAATTTGTTCTGACTGAGGAGTTAGGAATTCGCCAGTGCGAATTGCCTACAAGTGAGGAACATGATAGCCCTGAGGAATTTGATAGTAAAATTTCCGAACATTGCTATGCTACACACCAGCTGTCCCAAAATATCTTCCCACCTAACGGTCATATCGTTGAAGGGCATTTATGTACTATCATGTCAGGCCGCTCCCGAGGCTATAAATAGCCACCCGCTACAACCACTAGCTGGTTGGCTGCTCTGAGAGAAACTGACACCTGTCATTTGAGAGCATCCCATCCTCCAAGGACTTTGAGCGAAAATCATCAAGTGAGGAAAACCCAAACCCAAACAATTTCAAACCCAAAGTAATTGAGCATCACTGAGGAGATTGATCTTGCATGGACCCGACGCTTGTTACCTTTGAAGACTGTGCATCTTCCAGACGGTTAGGCGTCATGGTCTAGATCATCCAAGAGGAAATTGTGGATCGCCAAGTGACCGAGTTTGTGAAGGTTTGGAAGTCACTCGAAGACTTGCCATGAGTGATTGGATGAGGTCTGTGTGACCTTAGTTCAAGGAGAATACGGTGAGGAGTGTGTGTCCGGGACTGTGTGTCCTCAGGTTTAAATACCTAGCCGCTCCAACGAGACGTACAACTGTCACAGCAGTTGGAACTGGTCTACCAAATCACTGTCTTCACCAAGCCTGCTGGTTCTATTTCCTCAACTCTTCCATTTCCTCATTACTATGTTGTGTGCTTCTTCATATTTGTTTGAAGACTTTGACTAAAGACTTTCTCAATTTCGTCAATTCAATTTCTTCAGTCTGTTTGTCTTCATCCTATTTTATCCTGTGCTTACGCTTTTTGTACTGAGTGTCTGTTTTCATTTCATCATGATATTCATGTTTATGTTATGTCATGTATGCATTTGAGTATTTATTCCACTGCAAGTAGTTCTTCGCTTAGGAATTTCCTCACCCTAAAATTCTTCAGTGAAGAATTTATAAAAATCTCCTATTCACCCCCCCTCTAGTTGACTTAACGCACTTTCACCATCTAGCTACAAACTACGGACCCGAAGGTCTACAAAGAACTACTCACACATCATCGGAGAGGCACCAATGGAGGTGGTGAACCCCTCCGTAATGGTGTCTAGAATGGATCTGGTGGTTTTGGACTCTGCGGCGGCTGGATGAATATTCCGTCGACTCCCCTAGGGTTTCTGGAATATTGGGGTTTTTATAGAGCAAAGAGGCGGTCCGGGGGGCACCCGAGGTGGGCACAACCCACCAGGGTGCACCTGGGCATCCTGGCGTGCCCTGGTGGGTTGACCCCTCCTCGGGACTCACCCCATGTGTAACCAGGGCTCAATATCTTCCACATAGTCCATAAAAAATCTCCGTGAAGTTTCGTGACATCTGTACTCCGTTTGATATTGATTTTCTGTGATGTAAAAAACATGGGGAAAACAACAACTGGCACTTGGCACTATGTCAATAGGTTAGTACCAAAAAATGATATAAAATGATTATAAAACATCCAAGATTGATAATAAAACAACATGGAACAATCAAAAATTATAGATACATTGGAGATGTATTAACCAGCCATTATACCTCTATAGTTAATTAGGTCTCCCCCACCACACACCGACAGTCGAGCGCTGTAGGTAGGTATCCATGCCACAGAGACAAACTACACCTGTCCCCTCTCACGTTCCATTAGGCCAGCCACCCTATATCTTTGACGTGGGCACACACAAATTCGATGGCACTCTTTATCGATCGCGCACACAGACACACACACACACACACCATCCCTCTCTTTGATTCTATGGATACCTCACGCCGATGATACCTCCGCTCCCTTCTCGTGGATTGGCCCCTCTATATATATGATATATCCAGGCCTCTATTTCACTCACATTGCATATGTTACATTTTTTGATTGAAATATCTTCGACACATATTCCCTGTCTATCTCTCATGCCCCCTCCCCAAAAAAACACTCATGAACCCACACACTATATATCTCTACGTTTGTATCTCTCTCACACAACCCCACGTAGGTGGTATACTTACACGAAGAGAATAGGTGCACGTACTCACGCTTCGTGCCCAGCCACACCCGTGTAGGTACACGGTGGAGCTCATTTCTGTATGAAATGGTAGCCCATGTGCTAATTTGAGCGCGTCTAGTGGTTGTTTACCTACAGAGGTCGTGTACCACGCGTGCACGAAACAAAGTTCGACTTGATGCGTTGGCGCGTTATTTTTAAATAAAGTTATATCGCTCAATGGCACGTACACAGAATATAAAATGATTTTTATGGAGAGAAAGGTAGTCCGCTCCACTATATACAATGGAGCCTCCCTGCCGGAGTTTCTCTCTCTCTAGAGTATCTCACACAAGGCGACGGTGGCCCCTCTCTCTCTCTCACCGTCGGTCACTGATCCGGTCGCATCCCGCCCGCCGGCAGAAAGGGAGGATGTGCGTCATTTCTTTGTTCGACAACACCGAGGCAGGACGTCCCGATCTGCGGTACCCGCCGTTCTCTCTGACCAAGCTCCGGCACGGTAGGGCCTATGCCACTTGCTCGCTACCGCAGTATGGGCAGATCCCGCCCGCCACTGCTCTCCTAGTTACATCCCGATGACCCCAGGTATCCCCTCCGGCCTTGCTCCACCGCCCGTGTTCCCACGTCGCTGCTTGTGGAAAATCATGCATGTGGATCTTCCATAGTTCTTTGCCCAAAACGTAGCTCGTCCGGCATACTTTCCTTATTGCAATATCATCCTAACACCGTTTGAGACAAACACAACTGTGTTTTTATCTTCCCTTAGGACAAGGAATATGCTTCTTTTTGTCGTCGTATGTGTCATCAACTGTTATTGGCCAATAATTGTTTCCTTTCTACCTCTTTTTTGCAAATAGGGCTATCCATTTCACCTCGTTGCTATTGCGTCCTTTTGGTGAACTGCACAAATCACTTTTTTCTTAAGAGTGTTTTGTGCAGTTGTACTAAAATGTGACACGGGCAACGTCTCTACATTTTAGTGCGACTGCACAAAGGGAGATTGGTTTTGCTCTGTCCTCCTGATCCAATTCCGAGCCTAATCTTCTCCAACTATTTGCTTAATCTTCTCCAACTAGTTAGTCTTAAGAGAAACTGCAAAGGTGATCGGCTTCTATTTGTGTGTTTATTGTTTCATCAACAGTCCTCTATTATTGTAGTCACACTTAATATCTTTGGAACAGGGATGCTCAGCTCTATTTTAATGGAATTGCACAAAATGATCGGAATGTTGCATGCTCCAGACAACTACTTTTTTTACCAACATGCCTTGTCGATTTAGATAGAACTGGGGGGAAGTTGCTGCCAATGAAAGCATGGATCAATTTTAATTTAACACCTTCTCACAACTTTATCTTCAATTGTGATGTAAATATTAGCTCTGATCTACTAATCACTGAGATGCATGAGCAAGGAAGTTATTTTTTTATTTTTTTCCGAAAGAGCATGGATGGCAAGACACACGAAACAAAAGCTGAAAGCTTAGAGCATTGTACAATTTCATGTTGCTGGAAAATTATTAGTATATTATGTCAATTATGTACACAAATGCTGGAAGCTTGATAGCATTCCCAGAAGCCTCTTTGGCATCCGGGTACATGTGCCATGCATAAAATTATAGCCCCTCCATTCCAAAATATTTGTCTTTTTACTAATTTCAAATGGACATATTTTATAGTGTAGATTCACTCATTTTGCTTCGTATGTAGTCACTCGTTGAAATCTCTAGAAAGACAAATACTCCATGGTATATTTAAGAACGGAGGGAGTAGTGCACAACCAGATGGGAGACTCAGCCCGGTCATTACGCCGCCTTAATAGTGAGTAATGAGCAGTCAAATCATAAGCCCCAACTTTCCCACTGTAAGTTGCTCGGAAGAAGCAACCATCAATACGCTCTTCTTTGAATCCGCTCATACTACTCCCTCCATCATGGTTTATAGAGCGAGCTTCAAAAAAAACAATGTATGGGACCAAGGCGACTAGCGATCGGCCTAAAAAATAGCATTGGTAGTTATAGCAGGGCATCTATTACTAGAGGAAATAATGCATACACACATGCATGAAGTTCTTCCACCCTGGGTACACACATGCATGCACTTACTCCACTCCACGTACACACCTAGTACATTGAGAGAAAATTGTCGACTTGATTGCGGTTACCACGCCCTAATTAATTGAGCATTAAATCAAATGTGTCTAAAGTCTCTTTGGTGGTGGAAATGCATGGAGAGAAATGCATGAGAATGAACACCCTGTAAACTGTGACGGAGGGAGCAGTAGTATGAAGGTGCAAAACCAAGTACATGTATGGCTAGTCGGTCAATGCACTTCCTCTTGGCATATCACTGAAATGCGGGACCGGAGTGTGAGGAAACCGATCTCAATTGATGGCAAAATGGCCAACCCACCATTCCTTGAGAGAGACGAGGAGCGAGAAGACACAGACGGGCTCACACGGAGGCCAAGATATATTCGAGCATGGTTGATCGATATCATCATTACATGTTTGATGTTTTTTAATACTACTATTGGGCTGCCGTTTTCCGCACTTCTCCCGAATAAATGTGTACTTTATCAAACGTTATAAAAAAATAAGAGTACAGACGCTCCACCATGTGGTTCTAGTAGTAGTACTACTCGTACTACTAAATCTTGCGATTGGCTCTTCGCCTCTTCATGAAGTTGAACAATGTTGGTACTACAGTGTATGCCTCTGGCAATCTGACACCGAATGAACTGTTGCATGTCCACCGCTTGGGCGAGGGTAGGTTGCATTAGTCAAAAACTTCTCATTGTCCTGCAAGCCACTGGGCTTCAGGTAGATGGAGTGGGCGTAAGCGAGCTTCACCTTGTGCTGCAAGCTTCTCCTTGTCCTGTGAGCCACCAGGCTTGAGGTAGACGGAGTGGGCGTAAGCAAGCATCACCTTGTCCTGCAAGCTTCTGTAACACCCACAATGCGGCTATATCTCCCACGTGTCGGAGCACGACTTAGAGGCATAATCGCATAGTAGGCATGTCGCAAGAGGGGTAATCTTTACGCATCCCATGTACTGAATAAGAAAGAGATAAAGACTTGTCTTACAATCTCCACTTCACACAATACATAAATATAGCATTACAACATCCAGAATACAATCACGGTCCGACTACGGAACCAAAATAAAATAAGACCACCCGTAATGCTAGACCCCCGATTGCCCCGACTGGGCCACTACTGATCAACTGGAAACGAAAAAACACAACGAACATGATCTTCATCAAGCTCCCACTTGAGCTCGGCTGCGACATCTGCACTGGTAGTATCGGAACATGCAACTGGTTTTGGAAGTAAACTATGAGTCACGGGGACTCAGCAAAAATCTCACACCCTTGCGATCAAGACTATTTAAGCTACGGGTAGGAAAAGGTAGTGAGGTGGAGCTGCAGCAAGCACTAGCATATATGGTGGCTAACTTATGAAAATGAGAGCAAGAAGAGAAGCAAAGCACGGTCGTGATCTAGAAATGATCAAGAAGTGATCCTGAAACTACTTACGTTCAAGCATAACAAAAGAACCGTGTTCACTTCCCGGACTCCGCCGGAAAGAGACCATCACGGCTACACACGCGGTTGATGCATTTTAATTAAGTTAAGTGTCAAGTTTTCTACAACCGGACATTAACAAATTCCCATCTGCCCATAACCGCGGGCACGGCTTTCAAAATTTAAAACCCTGCAGGGGTGTCCCAACTTAGCCCATCACAAGCTCTCACGGTCAACAAAGGATATTCCTTCTCCCAGGAAGACCTGATCAGACTCGGAATCCCGATTACACGACATTTCGACAATGGTAAAACAAGACCAGCAAAGCCACCCAGATGTGCCGACAAATCTCGATAGGAGTTGCACATATCTCGTTCTCAGGGCACACCGAATGAGCAAGACGTCGGGTTGGCATAAACCCTGGTTGCCCAGGGGGCGCCGGACATCGCTCAGTTTGGACCAACACTTAGAGAAGCACTGGCCCGGGGGGGTTAAAATAAAGATGACCCTTGAGTCTGCAGAACCCACGGGAAAAAAGGCTAGGTGGCAAACGATAAAACCAAGGTTGGGCCTTGCTGGAGGAGTTTTATTCAAGGTGAACTGTCAAGGGGTTCCCATTATAACCCAACCGCGTAAGGAACGCAAAATCAAGGAACATAACGCCGGTATGATGGAAACTAGGGCGACAAGAGTGGAACAAAACACCAGGCATAAGGCCAAGCCTTCCACCCTTTACCAAGTATATAGATGCATTAATTAAATAAGAGATATTGTTATATCCCAACAATAACCATGTTCCAACATGGAACAAACTCCATCTTCACCTGCAACTAACAACGCTATAAGAGGGCCTGAGCAAAGCGGTAACATAGCCAAACAACAGTTTGCTAGGACAAGGTGGGTTAGAGGCTTGACATGGCAATATGGGAGGCATGATATAGCGAGTGGTAGGTATCGCATCATAGCAAAAGAGCGAGCAACTAGCAATCAAAGATAGAAGTGATTTCGAGGGTATGGTTATCTTGCCTGCAAAGATCTCCGAGAAGACAAAAGCTTGATCCTCGCAAGTGTACTCAACGGGTTCCTCGAACACGAACTCGTCTTCCGACTCTACCCAAGGCGAGAACACAAGCAAAGGAAACCACAATCAACCATGGTGAAATGCACAAGCAACATGATGCAAAACATGGCATGATATGTGGGATGTGATATGCAATGCATATGCGTGCTCCAGAAGGAAAATATTGAACCATGCCTCAACTTGGCAAACCAAGAGTGCCGCTAGAAAGATGAGTTGATTTCGGTCCAAATCGATATAAAGATCACCAGATCGGATGCACGATTTGTAAATGGCAAGCAAAACAATAATGGCACAATTCTGCGATTAACAGCACAATGCCATCTAAAACGCAACAAGAAACTAACCTAATGCACTCCAACATAACAACAAAGCACATGGCAGTGATCTACTCAAGATGCTTGACAAAAGATGAACACTGAGCTACGGCTAAATCACATAATAGCAGGTTCAAACAAGGATGACAAAAGTGCAAAAGATATCAGCATCACAGACTTAGTGAAAATACTAACATGGCAGGAATTAACATCAAGAAGCAATGTTTAGAGCAAGATAACAACATTCTACAAGATCAGATCATAGCAATACAAGCCATGGCATGAAACTACAAGCATATAACAAAAGTCCCTTACTGACCGTAAGCCAAAAAGGACCAGAAGATATGATGGCACCCATGTAAACATATCAAGTTTCGTTAACAGATTCAGACTTGGCAGAAAACTGGACATGGCATAAACAGAGTTATGAAGGCACATTTGCGAGATCGATGCACTCAACACAAGGCATTGCATGACAAACTAAGTATACACACAACAAGAAGACATGATGAAGAAGCTAAACATGGCAAGAAAAATATCATATCATGCATGGATTAACTACAACAACCTTGACAAAATTGATTAAGACGTAAACAATCTGCCAGGAACATTCTATAGCAAAAGTAGAGCAAGATTGAGTCATGCTAGGCACTCCATAAATGCAAACAGGGACATGGATGGATAGAGAATAACAATATCTCAAAATCATCCTTACTGAACATACTCGAAAGAAGCATGGATCACTCTGTAGCAACATGAATACATGGCATAAAAATAACATCAGGGAAAGGACTTTGTATGCTTGTGCTAGTCACCACATTGATCACAAAAATACATGGCATACACCCCTGTAAAGATGGCATGGCATATAACAAAACACATGTAGAGCTCAAGCCCATAGGGGGCACACAATAATCATGGCAAAAATGACAAATGCTCATAATCAGGAACTAACTTTTATAGCACTTTAGCAACAGCATTTTAGGCATCAAGATGGACTCAAACAAGCATGGTGCAATGGAATGAAATGAAGAGGACATCCTAACGAACAATTTGATAACTCATGCATGCAAAATGGAGCTACGGATGAGGAGATATGACATGACGAATAGTGCACCAGAATGTAAGATTTTTGGGACTTAGCAGATTTTCACCTCGCGGAAAAAGTCAACGGGCGGACGAGGATATCCGGGACGGAGCGGATCGGGACGGGGCGCCGTGTTTGGTTGGATGGGTGGGTGGATCTGGTCCAGGCGGGATGGATCCGGCCGGCTCGCACTCCGGCGAGCACCGGCGACGACGGAGGAGGAGGACGACGATGCGGGGACGGCGGAGCAGGTCGCCGGCGGGCTCCGGCGAGACGACATGGAGGCAGGGGTGGCTCGGGCCCCCTAGAGGCACGCGGGAGGCGGCGAAATCGCGGCGGCAGCCGGCGTTGCCGGGCGGCGCGCGGAGCAGGCTGCGGGGTCCGGCGGGCGGCGCGCGCGGCGAGCTCACCTACGGGAGGCGGCGCAGTGAGGCGCTCGGGGAAGGCGCGGGGGAGGCGCGGGCCGGGGACGGGCCTCGAGGGCTGGCATGGAGGGCGGCGGAGCCACGTGGCAGCCCCCGCGGGGCGTGGCGGCGGGCACCAGCGGACATGTCCGTCGGTGGAGAAGAAGAGTCCGGCGGCAGAGAGGGAAGAAGGTTAGGGTTTGTACCACGAAATTTCGAGGGGAGTCACATATTTATAGGTAGAGGGATCTAGGAGAGTGCAAATGAGGTGCGGTTTTCGGCCACGCGATCATGATCGAACAACCGAGAGGATGGAGGGGGTTTGGATGGGTTTTGGGCCAATTTGGAGGGGTGTTGGGCTGCAACACACATGAGGCCTTTACGGTTCTTCAATTAACCGTTGGAGTATCAAACGGACTCCAAATGGCACGAAACTTGATAGGCGGTCTACCGGTAGTGAATCAAGGCCGCTTGGCAAATCTCGGTCCAATCCAAGAACGTTTAACACCCGCACACGAAAAGAGGCAAAAGGAGGCGCCAGAGGACATATGAGCGCCGGATTGCAAAACTGACAACGGGGAAAATGCTCGGATGCATGAGACCAACATGTATGCAAATGCGATGCATATGATGACATGATATGCAATGCATGACACGGAAACAAATGACAAGGCAACAACATCGAATAACTGGAAGACACCTGGCGCAACGGTCTCGGGGCGTTACAACACTCCACAACTATGAGAGGATCTCGTCCCGAGATCTAGCATGGCACCGGAGGGAAAACGGAAGTGGAAGAGAGGAGGTAAAACTAAGTTGCTTCTTTGGCAAACGAGTGAAACCAATGTACCTTGAGAGGTTGAACAAATTCAAGAAAAGAATACAACGGAGATGAACAAAGTTGAAAACAAACGTTAGAAAATAGGAACAAGGAACATTACTAGAGCCTTGTAGGTTGAAAGACATAAGAGAAGGGTTGTAATAGACAAAAACTACATGCCAACACTCCGGTAGAAATGAGATGTACAAGGAACGATAAAGGATCGATTACGACAACACTCCAGTTAAAACAAGATAGAGAGGGGGAAAAGAGTGATATAATCTGGACAGCACTCCAACTGTAAATGGAAGGGATTGAACATGAACTTGACAAAATGAGAGGATACTTGATGAAATCAACAACACACTGCCTCCAGAACTATTGAAAAGAATGGCACAATGGGTAAGAACGATTTCAAATGGCACTCCGGTTGAGAAGGGAGGCAAAAGTTGATAAAATGGGAAGAACTTGAAAAGAGGGCATGACACTCCTGTTGAAACGATAAGCAAATGAAAGAACATGATCTTGACAAAACAAGATGATGGGTCGAGGAGGGCAACGTCACAATGCCTCCGGAAGAAACGAACGAATGGAATGGAATAAACGGAGGAAAACAAGATCTTGAAGGAGCATGCTTACAACAAATGCTAGAACGGAGTTGTTGGATTAACAACAACGAAAGGATAAGCTTGAAGTGGGCTTATGGAGAACATCCCAAAATCTTGAGGTGAAATTCGGCCACTAACGGAAGACAGAAGATTGGATTGAAATGAACAACGAGATGAGAAGCTTATTTCACCAGGTGGATAAATGAAGAACTTGGGTCATTTATGAGCACCATAAATAGCCAAATCCTTAGGGAAAAGCTTTAGGTGAAATATAACCCAAGATAATTCCAATGAAGAGATTAATGGATTTAAAATACCTCATTCTTGATAACTTGTGAATCGTGAAACACGAAGGGAAATTATCAAGAATAACAAAACACCACCTCAAAAGATAAGGTATAAAGAATTGCTCTCTGGATTGCAAGATGAAGAATACTTGATCTCCTCAGAAAAGAATCTCAATGAACACTTCGAGAAGGAATTAAATCCTTGATGAACCATCATGTAGAACCTTCATGAAGAACTCCGGTAACAAAAGGATGATCACACGAAAGGGAAGAGAAGTTGAAAACACAAGGTGAATCCTTGCAATGATTTAGATGAATCTCCGTGGTGATATAATTGCGAGAGCTTGGAACTCTTGGAAAAGAAAAGATAAAGCATCTCGAACCGAGAATGTGATATGATGAACCACTCCGGAAAGCAGAAGTTGAATTTACTTGATGAAACAAGAATAAGAATTACATTATGCTTATCCTTCATAAATTTAAATTGATGACAAGCAACGGATTTGGCATACTACTTATTCTCATAGAAAGGATTAAGATAGGTATATTGACAACTTGAGAAGGTCTTCAACGATCCACCAGTAGAATTTGGAAAGCACAAATGCATTGATATGATAAACGAAGGAAGAAGAATCTTGGAAGAACCACTGTAAGAATTGAAAATGAACGAAGAAAAGAGATGAATCACCGGTAAGAATTTGAAAACGAACAAGGATACTTGGGGGAATTTAGATACAAAAGAACGAAGAGATCAAGAGCTGATAAGAGAATACTTGAATGATGCACTGGTAAGATTTGGAGAATGAGAGCTGAAAGCTGAGAATGAATAAGTCTTCTGAAATGATGGGCTCCGGAGAATCAAATTGAAAAGAATCTTGAATTTCTCCGGATATGTGAAAAGAATGCTCACAATCGAAAACAATTATGAGAGGATGGCAACAAGATAGAATCACGAATCTTGAAGAGAATGGAGCAAGATTTAGGAGAAACTCTTCTTCTGTCTTCAAAATTCAAGAATGATGATGAGAAACACCACCATGAATCGTTGAGATACTCCGGGATGAAAAATTAGAAAGGTTGAACCGACGATGAAAAGAATTGAAAGATCTTGGAGAGACACATATGACTGATGACAAATCATTCTTATGTCAAACTTGGAAAAGAATTTGAGAAGCTCCAGGAAAATTAGAAGAGTCAGGTAAGATCCTGGGAAAAGACCTGTGGGTTAGGGCCCACTCAAAAGATACACCGTTGAACAATTTAAAAGGAAGATTGCACCCGTTGAATTAAATGGCTAGAATGAGGTAACAACCTCGAAATAGGTTGAACGGATCTTCAATGAAAAGTCGAGTCTTCTGTGATGTCTTCAACACTCCAGATAACATGAATAGCAAGAGGTAGATGATTAAGAGATGCACCGACATGAGGAAACATTGTGCAATGAGGAAAGTATATGATCGACGAAGCTTGAGTTGCATCCAGTGGAGAAGAAAGAGAACGAAGAATGATGAACTAGAAGCTCCATTAGTATCTTCCTGAGAATCACCGGATAAGAATATTGACGGAAAAGAATGGAGAGACTTCACATGAATAAAATGGATACTTGATTAAGAAGTCTGATTCCTTGAAGAAAAAGGGATGGGAGGGCGGGAAAACAAAGGCAGCTTGGATACGGATGAAACAAACACCATTGAGAAAAACTGATAACTGATCTTGCGGATGTTGAAATGATCGGATCCACTTGACGAGAAGCGCGCCAGTTGAAAAAGGATTGACGTGACAATATCAATTATCATGAAGGATTAGCACTCACATAGAAATATGAGAACACCACTTGGAAAAGGTATGGAATCAACATTTGACTTTGAAGCAACTCGAATACGACAACTCAAAACAAAACAGAGGATTGGCTTGTAAAATAAGCCGGAAATGAACATATGATCGAGATTTCGTCCGAAGTTTTCGTGGTGGGGCCCACACGGGCTCGATCGTATAGCACCATCATGTACAAGGCAGTGCACATGACATATGAAGCGTCCCCGAGTCAGCATAGCCAAGGACTCTTTAAGACACAACCGTGGATAGGCGGACCACTAGACGTCGAACCCTGATTTCATATCATACATCTGTCGGAAACATATCCTAGGAGCTACTTGAATTCCCACTTATAAACTCTCGAAACTTTCTAGTTATGCAATCAGGTGTTGGGGATACAGGGGAAGCATAATATCTCACCCAAAACTAACAAATCCTACATCCAGCTGTATCCATGCTTCAACACATAACCAAGAAACCTTTGGAAATCATATACCTCAACCTTCGAAAAGCATCTGTTATACGAGTTATGGCAATACTCCCGAACTCCCGCCTCAGTACTGGGTGGCGTCGAGGTTATCTCACCAACAACTGCATAAAAGAGATTTTCAATGTCGGCGAAACTCAGGTATTCCAGAACTGCAACGATAAAATTGTGACGACAACACCTCAGAGCTCAACTCCCCGGGACACTGCCACAACCCCTAAATGTCAGGAGGCACCAAGAACAATGTTCTCGTCACAAAACCATAGGAACGATTCCAAGATACCCACGTGATCCTAAACATTTTCTTAGTGAAATTTGAGAAGAGAAGAGTCAAAACTCTACGTCAGGAGGCCTCACCAGAGCGACGAAGGGACTGGGAAGTAAAAAGAATCCTACTCTCCGATATATATAATCCTATAAAACTCAAAACATTTTTCTAGACTCAATAACGCCAGCGATTCGATCAAGCAAGGGGCTCCTAAGTCGGGGAAGGCTTTGATTACCAACTTGTAACACCCACGATGCGGCTATATCTCCCACGTGTCGGAGCACGACTTAGAGGCATAACCGCATAGTAGGCATGTCGCAAGAGGGATAATCTTTACGCATCCCATGTACTGAATAAAAAAGAGATAAAGACTTGGCTTACAATCGCCACTTCACACAATACATAAATATAGCATTACAACATCCAGAATACAATCACGGTCCAACTACGGAACCAAAATAAAATAAGACCACCCCTAGTGCTAGATCCCCGATCGCCCCAACTGGGCTCCACTACTGATCAACTGGAAACAAAACAACACAACGAACACGATCTTCATCAAGCTCCCACTTGAGCTCGGCTGCGACATCTGCACTGGTAGCATCGGCACCTGCAACTGGTTTTGGAAGTAAACTGTGAGTCACGGGGACTCAGCAATCTCACGCCCTCGCGATCAAGACTATTTAAGCTTATGGGTAGGAAAAGGTAGTGAGGTGGAGCTGCAGCAAGCACTAGCATATATGGTGGCTAACTTACGCAAATGAGAGCGAGAAGAGAAGCAAAGCACGGTTGTGATCTAGAAATGATCAAGAAGTGATCTTGAAACTACTTGCGTTCAAGCATAACACAAGAATCGTGTTCACTTCCCGGACTCCGCCGGAAAGAGACCATCACGGCTACACACACGGTTGATGCATTTTAATTAAGTTAAGTGTCAAGTTTTCTACAACCGGACATTAACAAATTCCCATCTGCCCATAACCGCGGGCACGGCTTTTGAAATTTCAAACCCTGCAGGGGTGTCCCAACTTAGCCCATCACTAGCTCTCACGGTCAATGAAGGATATTCCTTCTCCCAGGACGACCCGATCAGACACGGAATCCCGGTTACAAGACATTTCGGCAATGGTAAAACAAGACCAGCAAAGCCACCCAAATGTGCCGACAAATCCCGATAGGAGCTGCACATATCTCGTTCTCACGGCACACCGGATGAGCAAGACGTCGGGTTGGCATAAACCCTAGTTGCCCAGGGGGCGCCGGGCATCACTCAGGTTGGACCAACACTTAGAGAAGCACTGGCCTAGGGGGTTAAAATAAAGATGACCCTTGAGTCTGCAGAACCCAAGGGAAAAAAGGCTAGGTGGCAAACGGTAAAACCAAGGTTGGGCCTTGCTGGAGGAGTTTTATTCAAGGCGAACTGTCAAGGGGTTCCCATTATAACGCAACCGCGTAAGGAATGCAAAATCAAGGAACATAACACCGGTATGATGGAAACTAGGGCGGCAAGAGTGGAACAAAACACCAGGCATAAGGCCAAGCCTTCCATCCTTTACCAAGTAGATAGATGCATTAATTAAATAAGAGATATTGTTATATCCCAACAATAACCACGTTCCAATAAGGAACAAACTCCATCTTCACCTGCAACTAACAATGCTATAAGAGGGGCTGAGCAAAGCGGTAACAGAGCCAAACAATGGTTTGCTAGGACAAGGTGTGTTAGAGGCTTGACATGGCAATATGGGAGGCATGATACAGCAAGTGGTAGGTATCGCAGCATAGCAAAAGAGCGAGCAACTAGCAAGCAAATGTAGAAGTGATTTCGAGGGTATGGTCATCTTGCCTGCAAAGATCTCTGAGAAGACGAAAGCTTGATCCTCGCAAGCATACTCAACGGGTTCCTCGAACACGAACTCGTCTCCCGGCTCTACCCAAGGCAAGAACACAAGCAAAGGAAACCACGATCAACCACGGTGAAATGCGCAAGCAACATGATGCAAAACATGGCATGATATGCGGGATGTGATAAGCAATGCATATGCGTGCTCCAGAAGGAAAAGGTTGAACCAGGCCTCAACTTGGCAAACCAAGAGTGCCGCTGGAAAGATGAGTTGATTTCGGTCGAAATCGATATAAAGATCCCCGGAATCGGATGCACGGTTTGCAAATGGTAAGCAAAACAATAATGGCACGATTCTGTGATTAACAGCGCAATGCCATCTAAAACGCAACAAGAAACTAACCTACTGCAGTCCAACATAACAACAAAGCACATGGCAGTGATCTACTCAAGATGCTTGACAAAAGATGAACACTGAGCTACGGCTAAATCACACAATAGCAGGTTCAAACAAGCACGGCAAAAGTGCAAAAGATATCAGCATCACGGACTTACTGAAAATACTAACATGGCAGGAGTTAACATCGGGAAGCAATGTTTAGAGCAAGATAACAACATGCTACAAGATCAGATCATAGCAATACAAGGCATGGCATGAAACTAATCAAAGCATATAACAAAAGTCCTCTACTGACCATAAGCCAAAAAGGATCAGAAGATATGATGGCACCCATGTAAACATAGCAAGTTTCGTTAACAGATTCAAACTTAGCAGAAAACTGGACATGGCATAAACAGAGTTATGAAGGCACATTTGTGAGCTCGATGCACTCAACACAAGGCATTGCATGACAAACTAAGCATACACCCAGCAAGAAGACATGATGAAGAAGCTAAACATGGCAAGAACAATATCATAGCATGCATGGATCAACTACAACAACCTTGGCGAAATTGATTAACACGTAAACAATCTGCCAGGAACATTTTATAGCAAAAGTAGAGCAAGATTGAGTCATGCTAGGACACTCCATAAATGCAAACAAGGACGTGGATGGATAGAGCATAACAATATCTCAAAATCATCCTTACTGAACATACTCAAAAGAAGCATGGATCACTCTGTAGCAACATCAATACATGGCATAAAAATAACATCAGGGAAATGACTTCAAGAATTCTAAGTCCCTGAAATCAGCAACATCCCGAGAGCTACTTTGCATGCTTGTGCTAGTCACCACATTGATCACCAAAATACATGGCATACACCCCTGTAAAGATGGCATGGCATATAACAAAACACATGTAGAGCTCAAGTCCATAGGGGGCACACAATAATCATGGCAAAAATGACAAATGCTCATAATCAGCTAAGAATCAGGAACTAACATTTTATAGCACTCTTGCAACAAAATTTAAAGCATCAAGATGGACTCAAACAAGCATGGTGCAATGGAATGAAATGAAGAGTACATCCTAACGAACAATTTGGTAACTCATGCACGCAAGCTACGGATGAGGAGATATGGCATGATGAATAGTGCACCAGAATGTAAGATTTTTGGGACTTAGCAGATTTTCACCTCACGAAAAAAGTCAACGGGCGGACGAGGATATCCGGGACGGAGCGGATCCGGACGGGGCGCCGTGTTTGGTTGGATGGGTGGGTGGATCTGGTCCGGGCGGGATGGATCCGGCCGGCTCGCACTCCAGCGAGCCCCGGCGATGACGAAGGAGGACGACAGCGATGCGGGGACGGCGGAGCAGGTCGCCGGCAGGCTCCGGCGAGACGACATGGAGGCGGGGGCGGCTCGGGCCTCCCTGGAGGCGCACGGGAGGCGGCGAACTCGGCGGCGGCGGGCGGCGTTGCTGGGCGGCGCGTGGAGCAGGCGGAGGGGTCCGGCAGGCGGCGCGCGCGGCTTGCTCGCCGGCGGGAGGCGGCGCGGCGAGGCGCTCGGGGAAGGCGCGCGGCGAGGCGCGGGGGAGGCGCGGGCCGCTGGGGCCGGGGACGGGCGCGGCGGGGGTGGGCACCAGCGGACATGTCCGTCGGTGGAGAAGAAGAGTCCGGTGGTGGAGAGGGAAGAAGGTTAGGTTTTGTATCACGAAATTTCAAGGGGAGTCACATATTTATAGGTAGAGGGAGGTAGGACAGTCCAAATGAGGTGCAGTTTTCGGCCACGTGATCGTGATTGAACGACCAAGAGGACGGAGGGGGTTTGGATGGATTTTGGGCCACTTTGGAGGGGTGTTGGGCTGCAACACACACGATGACACGAGGCCTTTATGGTTCCTCGGTTAACCGTTGGAGTATCAAACAGACTCCAAATGGAACGAAACTTGACAGGCAGTCTACTGGTAGTGAACCAAGGCCGCTTGGCAAATCTCGGTCCAATCCAAGAATGTCTAACACCCGCACACGAAAAGAGGCAGAAGGAGGCGCCAGAGGACATAGGAGCGCCGGATTGCAAAACGGACAACGGGGAAAATACTCGGATGCATGAGACGAACATGTATGCAAATGCGATGCATATGATGACATGATATGCAATGCATGACACGCAAACAAATGACAAGGCAACAACAGCGAATAACTGGAAGACACCTGGCTCAACGGTCTCTGGGCGTTACAGCTTCTCCTCGTTCGGCGAGTTGACGGGACACAGCAAAAAGTAGTGCTAGTCCATAATCCCTCCTTCCTGGTTAATATGGCTTAATCTTTTTTGCGGGTAAATGAGAGAGATTTATTCATATATAAGCATTCTTAGGACGATCATCCAAGAGACTGGTCACTAGGAAGCGAGGTACCCCGTAAAAAAGAAGAAGGAAGCGAGGTGTTTCATCAAGTTAGCTCTCGGTCACATTCAAAGTGTATTAAGCACGGTTCGCACAAAGATGCATCGCAAGGTTTGCTGACCTGTTTACATGCTGAATAACAAAAAAAGAGAAAATATTACCGAGCGCTCCTATTTGTAACAGGATATGAGCCAGAATTAAGCGAGATTTGTGGCGAGTGTTCCAAGCAATCAACTTCCATTATCAGATGCGAGAACCCTTAAAGAGAACCAAATATGGTGAAGATTGTTTTATCACATTTTAAAATAAAATAAGAGTGCATACGCTCCTCCATCCGGTTCCTAGTAGTAGTACATACCTCTATAGTAGTAGTACTAGTACTAGTAAACTTTGTGCTTGGCAGTTCGCCTCTTCGGTACTAGTACAGTGTATGCTTCTGGCAATCTGACACCGAATTAACTGTTGCATGTCCACTGCCTCAGCAACAGAGAGCTTGCATTAGTCAAAAGTTTATCCTTGTCTTGCGAGCCACTGCGCGCAAGCTTCTCCCGTCCTGCAAGCTTCTCCTCGTTCGGCAAGTTGACGGGACACAACAAAGTAATGCTAGTCCATACTTCCTCCTTTCCGGTTAATATAGCTTAATTTCAAACGAGATAAATACACTGTCTGTCAGTGTATATTTGTAAAAATATGGTCAGTGGACTTCATAATACACTCATTGCGCTCAATATATACATTTTCCGGTGTTTATACAGTCACTAGCTCACCTTGGCTGAGTATGTGTGTGCATGCACGTGTAGGTTGAGCACTTGAGCGTGAACGTGTGTGTGCCGTCATGTGCTCGGACATGCATGCATTAGGGCGTCGTGCACATTTTTGCGTCCATGTGTACGTGTGAATGTTGCATGCATGCGCAAGGTTGTAGTCCCTCACATTCACATGTTCATAAGTCAATGCTTTGTCAAAATGTTGCATGCAATGTTTAATCATTCGTTGTTCACGCATGCATTCCTGATATTAATACGTTGGTAAAGACAATTTCTTGAGGAAAACGAGCCCATGAATTGAGTACAAAGGGGACCAATAAGCCAGGACGGAGGGAGTACTAGTAGTGAACCGGAAGGAGGGAGTAGGTACTAGTAGTACTACATAACAACCTGCAATAACAAAATTCATGTATGCACATCCTGTCTACGTGTCATGCAAGAAAATAGAGATAAGTACAAGTGAGACTCAGGAATGGTCATACACGTAGGGGAGTATGTGTAGGGGCCACTAAGGAGTAGTCAAATCACATAGTAAGTTAGTCAGAAGAAGCAACCATCATTTCACTCTTCAATGACAAGTACACAATATAAAATGGTTGATATGGAGAGAAAAGGAAAACCACTATATATACACTAGTAGGATCCTAAGCTACAAGCCTGCTTGCTTGGGTTGCTCTCCTCACAAGCATAGAACGACGGTGGCCACACCACTGGTAACAGATCCGTCGTGATCCCGCCGCTAGGGGAAGGGGAATGATTTTCTGCATAGACGCGGTCAACATCAGCGAGGGAGAAAACCCACTGTCGGTGCATCCCAATCGGGGGCCCCCAAGGTATGGGCTGATGCCGCCTCCCTACCTACCTTCTAGCTACATCATGACGTCCCAGGTACAACTTCCTTTTGGAGCCGGTTTGCTCCACTGCCGTAGCTCCCCACGAAGCTCCATCTCCATGTTGATCTTTCTCTACTTCTACCAGCTTCTATTTGTGACGAGTTTATGTCTCATGAACTAGTGCAATTACTATTATTCTAATCACACTTCTTCAATATCTTTGCCATTAGGGATGCTCAGCTCGATTTTAGTGGAACTGCACAAAAGCATCGTATGATCCGAGTGTGCCAGCCATCTTTCCTTCGACAAGTTCTACCTAGCTAGGAAATTAAATCCTGTTTAGGGTTCAGGGTTTACGTCATAGGAACCCCATCAATAGTTTTTTTGTACACACTCTCACAACTTTTGTATTTAGTTGTCAAGTAGATATTGGCTATGATCTGTGAATCATTGAGATACATTAGCATGCGTGTTAGTTTTCCTTTGTATTTGATGGAATGTTGTAACGGGGCAACCTTGGAGTTGGAATGAAAATGGAGTGGAAAGTTCCCGTTTTTCCGGAGAAAAAATAGAAATGGAGAGAAACCAATGTTTCATTTCATTGGATCGTGCCATCGAGCAAAACCAACGTTCAAATCACGTATGTCGCTTTCGTGTCTCACCCTCCTCCACGGGTCCAACCCACACGGTCGCTCGACATGCCACCCACTGGCGGAGCTTCGGCAAGGCCGAGTGGGCCATGGCCCACCCAGGTCTGGAGTAAAAATATTTTTTTATACGAAGCCCCAGCCCATGGCGATGGATAGCCATACAGACAAACAACAGGCATCACGACATTAGCCTCGAACTGTCGCTTGTGTTCCTCGAAGAAAACACACAGCTGAGTGGAGGTGCTCGGGAGCAGCAGCCGGAAATGGACACATACACATAATATGGTTCAGAATAAAAATTTGTACTCTTTGGCCCGCCCAACCATTTGATTGAAGCTCCGCCACTGATGCCACCCACTGGAAACCGAGTATACGATAACTTTCCCACCTGCTTGTCGATGGATCGCGCCATGGAGTACTAGCACTACTGGAAGAGATTGACGAGGAGGGGGGGACAACTAGGTGTAGCACACACTCCCAGGAACTTTTTACATGCATGTTGTGGCCGACTATTGCGCCCTTTGAACACGGAGCAGTCGTGTGCACCGAGAAGCAGCATGGGCGATGCTCTCATGGCCGGCGCGCCGCTTCAATGCCGGCGCCAGTGAGAGGTCGCGTCCACTCTGGCCGGGCATGAATGCAGCACCGACCGTTTCGGGCGAGAAGCACGCGCGGGTCATGAATAGTGTTCGGGTATGTCAAGAGCGGGCGTGCAACGGTCCGAACGCTGGCAAACAAGAGATGATGTACGTCAATATTACTGCGTATATAATTGATAACGTAAATAATTTGCCAGTTGGACAAATATGATTGGAGATGGAGATAGAATTTTACGTAAACATGGATAAGCATGTGTTTGTGCGCGACTACTCTCGCGACTTGGAAGCAGGGGCGTGTTTTTGATCGAGTTTTCTTTCTTGGTACATTAAAAAAAATCCGCCAGCTTTCATTTCTTTTTTCCGAGAACGTGCATATTACATTTAAAACCACTGCTATGGAGAGATTTTTTACTCCATTGTATATATAGCCTCTTGTTTGATATGGTTTCTCGCATCACGCTCTCTCACCCTCTCCATATCAAAACAAGATGAAAGTGTCCACTCTATATCTCTCCTCACCGGTGATCACAGATCTGGCCGAATCCCATCCGCTGTGGGAGGTGAGGAGGTGCAGCATTGACGTTGTCGCCGTCGGTGATGGAGGAAGTAGATGCGCACCGTCCTCTCGGAGCCGGCACTAGCGCGGACGCCTTGTTCGCTGTCGTCGTGTGGGCAGATCCCGCCCGCCCGCGTAAGCGACATCTCACCCACCTAAGGGTTGGAAAAAGAGGTAGGCGTAAGTGAGGCGGTTGGCCTTCCCCTAGTGCCTAGCCGCTGCTTAAGCGCCCGAGGCATGGCCTAGGCGGTAATAAAGTTATTATTATCAAGGTGTGTCTGTGTCTACTATATGTGTATTATATAAATTAAGGGCATATAAATAAGTTAACAACCAGTTACTGCCATTGGAATATGGCTCGTTTGGAATATATTAGTGTGATATGGCATGATTTCTTTCTTGGGTAGACACTTTTCTGCTTGCCCGGACAAGACTTCCACTTATGCTATAGGCGAGGCCGTTGGCCATCGCCTAGCACCTAAGCGTGCCTAAGCGCCTCCTAGGCACTGCCTTTTCCAACAGAGCTGAGGTATAACTTCTTGTACTGGTCCAGCTCCCCAGGTCGCTGCATGTGGGTTTTCTTCTATGCCACTACTCCCCAGCTCCCCATGTACAGTAGCTAGGGTTCGTCGGCTGGTCCAACATCACCTATTTTTTTACTATTATAGAGGAAATGCCACTCGAAATTTTTTCTTGGTTTATGCCTCAGTTGAGGTATACATGTTGTTTCGATAAAAAGTACATGGTGGTTGTGCGGTCATTGTCCATATGCTCCTATTGCTGCTGCTAATCTAATACTATCACTGGTTAAATGAAGAAATGTTTTTTCTTAGGTATCCTAGTTTAGTTCCCATCAAGATAATCATGATGCTTCTGTTTGTTGGTGTACTTTTCGTTAATTCTTATTGACAGTTGAGATGTCATTGTTAATCTTGTACCACCGCCAAAACAAAGTAACAACACTATATCCTTTTTTATAGTTTTGCAAACAGCGATACGTATCTACATACTCGGGCATGTCTTCCTCAATTTTAGTGGAACTGCACAAAATTGGATGGCCATTGTTGTTCCGCCTCACTGTCCTCTGCGATGGGGTTCTTCCTTCCTCGAGCTTGATTCCCAAGAAGAAACAGACCACAGTGAGGATTTGTCGAACTTCATTGGTGTCTCACACAAACTTGATGCCAAATGGATGATGCATCACCACGATGACCTATCGATGCTCATGGTTACGCCTCATGGTTGCATCAGCTGGTGAAGCTGATCGACTTTCAACAAAAAACAAGTTGTCTTCCATTAGTGCTCTTTGCTTGTTTCCCATAAAGATGACAGCCTTCATCAGTTCACCTTGGTTGCGTTGGAGACGCAGTCGTCTTTCACGTTGGTGCTATTTTATCACACAATTGGATATGAACCAAATGTTTCCTCAAAGAAGGATCGACATTGGTACTAAGAGCATAAGTTTTGTATTGATTTCTAAGCCTTCTCACAACTTTGTCTTCAGCTCCCCTGTAATTTTATTTGTCCATCTAGTAACTAAATATGTGGTCAAACTTTGATTAAAAAAATGTGTGGACTAAAAACCCGGATGGACATTGTAGCCCTCCATTTTTATTTACTCTGCATATTAGATTTGACTGAAGTCAAACTTTGTAAAGTTTGACCAAGTTTAGGCCGAACACAACAAACTATAATTTTTGAGAGAGGGAAAACTGTACATACTCTCAAACCTTTCTGATAATTGAAATTAAAATTCTTTATTTTTACACACTCTCACGCGTTTCCGATAATTTGGCACATGTGTGGTTGTTCACTTAACAGAGTGTAGTGTACCGCACGTGAAGGACAGGAAGTGTGACCAGGACGCATGTATCGTTAGTTCATCGTAAGTACTTTTCTTCACTGGTACATTAAATAAAGATTTTCATTCGTACTTACACAATTCAAAACAATTGTTATGGAGAGAAAAAGAAAACCACTCCACTATATATTAGTAGTATACACAACTACAATATAAGTAGTACTATATAAGATGGAGCCTCAGTGCTTGTTCGCTAGGGTTTGCACTCTCCACACTCTCGGCGCACTACATATATATGTACACGCTGGAGGCTCAGTGTTCCTTTGCTAGGGTTTGCTATATTCACAGTCTCCAACCCTCTTCACCAGATCTAAACAAGACTGTATTGGCCTCTGTCTTTGTCGGTGGGAAATGACACCTATGGGGTCACTGGGATCCCTTCTACGGTTGGCGAGTGCGGGGTTGTGCAAAGAGCGGGTCTGGCGGTCAGCACACAAATCGTTTACACAGGTTCGGGCCGCGGAGATGCGTAAAACCCTAGTCCTGCTTTGATGTATATTTGGGTGTTCTTATGTTCTTGAACTAGCTGTCGTGGCTCTCTACTCCAAAAGATCTGAATCCCCCTCCAGTACGCTTCGGGCCTCCTTTTAGAGACAAAAGGGGTCGCCACAGTGGCACACAGGAGGTGGAAAGGTGTACAGGGGCTGAGTCTATCCCCTGGCATCATCAGACAAACGTATTTAATGTGTTGCCTACGTGCCCCTCTTACTTTATTGGGGACGACAAAGAAGCTCGTCCCAGCTGTCGTCGCCTCTCCTGGCTCCAACGCGCGTCCAAGCTGACGAGGCATTATAGCACCACCTTGGCTGGCTACTGGGCTGGCGTGGTGGTGGAGCCTTCACGAAGATCTGCATGCCACCACGAAGGTGCTTGCCAAGTTGGTGTAGAAGCCCCGCGCTGCCACACAGATGACTGCCCAGCTGCTCGAGCTAGCAGCTGTATGGGAGCGGCGGTGGAGTCTTGGCAGATGCGGGCATGGCTGCGGCTCCGCAGGTGTCCTCGGCAAGGGTCTTGCCGAGGGCCCAGCAAGGGTTTTGCTGCGGCACCACGGTCGTCCCCGGCAAGGATCTTGCCGGGGGTCTCGTGGATCTCGCCAAGGATCGTTGTCTTCTGGTTCTCATCTGATCTTTTGTACCTATGATCTCTACGAAGATCTGCATGCCACCATGGAGGTGCCTCCTGAGCCTTGGTTCCAATATGGTTGATGGTGGTGGAACCCCTTGGGCTCAAGGGTGGCGCGCTCCGCTGGCGTCAGGCAAGTTGCCCCAGCAAGGATCTTGCCGAGGCTGCGGAAGCCGCCCCGGCAAGGGTCTTGCTGGGGGAGTCCACCTCACCCTCTTGCTCTCTTTGCGTCTTTGGTCTTCCTTTGCTCATCTTGTGTTCCGGCTTCCCTCCTCTGCCCTGCTTACTATGACCGTGGGCGCGGCTCTGACTGTCCGTGCACAAGTAAAGGGGTGCAAAGGGAGAGCCCCTACTTTTGTACACCGACTGGAGCCCCCGGGCCAAGGCCACACATAAGCGCGACGCATTATTGGGCTAGGCCCAGAATGATGCGCGGGCAGGTGGGCGGATTTTTACTGCGGTAACTCCTCCGTCCACTGTGCTTCCCCACGACCTGAACGCGCGACGTGGGGGGTCATGCGTGACGTGGGGGTCGTGCATGGGGTGGTTTCCGCACGCATGCGTCACGTCATGGTAAAGAGGCGGCTCATGCCTTCCCCGTAAAAAGGAGTAACCGCAGGCACGCTGCTCATTTACCCCATGTGCCTTCTCCAATCTCGGAACCGCCGTACCCTCCTTATTCCCCCTCATGCCCTTGATCTCGCTTGCCGCAACCGTGTTTTCGCTGCCCCTTCTCCTCCACCTCTCCTAGCTGCCATGGCACCCAAAACCAGCAAATGCAAAGGAGTGGCCAAGGATGCCGGGGGGACGGAGCCACCGGAGAGCGAGTCAGCGGCGCGGCGGACGCAGCTCGCCTACTTTCCCTCGACGGTCAACGTGGTCCACCTCCGGGACAACTTCAGGCCCCTTTGGGGGTGCAAGACGAGGGGAGAGTCGACGGGGCATCCGACCACGTGCGTCATCCCCGCCGATTGCGCCAAGGCTGCCTCGAATCGGTACCATTCTTCATCGACTACTTTTCATGTGGCCTCTACCCCCTTTCTCTGATTTCTTCAACGACATCATGCACACCTATGGCTTCCACCTTCTGAATTTCACTCCAAATGCCGTGGTGTGCATGGCTCTTTTTGCCCATCTCTGTGAGGGCTTTGCCAGAGTGCTTCCCAGCACGGCGCTCTTCCGCCACTAATTTTATCCTTGGATCCAGAAGGGAGGCGCCATATCCAGTTGTGTCACTTGGATCCCAAGGCCCCTTGAGAAGGGGACATATCTGGAGGGCGCTCAGAAGGAGAGGTGGGAGGAGTGGCGGAGCCGGTGGTGCTAGATTGAGGAGAAGGGCCCACAGGAATTTTGCCAAGTTCGCTAGATGCCGCCAGTTCGCAGAGATGACTGGGGGTGACGTCGACGCCCAGGACGGGAGGCTCACGGTCGACACCACCTTGATCCACCGCCTCACCGCTACCGGGCTCACCCTGGAGATGATTGGGGCGGATTTCATCCACCGCCGAATCGCTCCACTGCACAACAAGGGGAGACCAGCCTGGCTTTTTAGCAATGCGGCTGATATCATGAGACTTTGCCCCGGCCTGTTCACGGTGATGGGGCACGCCCATTTCTGCCAGCAGCTGTTTCAGCTGGATGTGAGTCACGACGGCAGGGCCGAGAGGGCCGACAAGGTCGCCAAGGGGCCCTTTTTCGGGTTGCTGGCGGGTGTGGTCCCGCTGAGCAACAACTCTCGCCGAAGCGACGTCATCACCATGATGCCGGACTTCAATGCACACGGCCTTGACACGAATTGGGCCGAGCCGGAGGAGGATCATGTGCAGGAGCTCCTCGACACCTTGGTGGAGAAGTACGTCCGCGAGGAGCCGCTGCTCATCCAGGAAACCACCTAGGCGGAGCTGGACTACATCGCCGCCAGGGCGGCGGAGGCGGAGCTCGCCAAGGAGGCCGGCCTGGCGGCTTGGAGGACGAGGCTGCGGCGGCCGCGGAGGAGAAGGAGCTCGGCCAGTGGGCGGAATCCGCTGGAGAGGCCAGCAACGCCGGCACCGGGGGCCCTCTTATCAAAGATGACGGCGATGAGTCATCCGAGGAGGAGGCTTAGGCCATCGTCCAGCCGGCTATGGGGAATAGGCGTGTCCTGCGGCGGGCCAGCTCAGGCGAGCCGGTCCGGCCTGGCAGGGCCGGACCACCGCAACAACCTCCGAAGGCGTCCATGCGTCAGATGAGGGCCGCGGCGGCGGGGAAGGCGGTGAAGGTTGCAGTGGTGAAGAAGAAAGCGGTTGCCCCTTCTGCATCCAAGTGTGCCCGAACTCCACCTGCTTCCCCTCCTCCCAAAGGTGACGACACGGAGGTCTTCTTCGACCTCGGGTCTCTTAGCCCGAGGAGGAAGAGGAAGGCCACGGAAGAAGAGGCGGAGGAAGAGTAAGTGTCTCGTCTTTTGTCATCTCCGTCCCCTTGGACCGTGCCACTTTTCTTGACTTGCCGTCATCTTCGCAGGGATAGGGAGACGCTGGATCAGAGGGTGGCGAAGAGGTCCAAGGCCTCAACGGGCGGCCAGCCCCCGGCGGGCACCTCGAGTACGCCGCTAGTGGTGGTGGAGAGCAGCCCGGAGAGTTGCCCCCGGCGCAGCCCCCAGTGTGCGTTCATCACTCGCTCCTCATCAACGTGTGCTGAGGCACGATTTCTTGGTGTTGACCCTGCCATGGTTGCAGGAGGAGAACGGTAGCAGGAGGAGCCACTGAGGGCCACTCTCGACATGCCACCCCCATCAGCCATGCCGCCCCGAGGGCCGTCCTTGGCAAGGGCGCCAAGCACCGAGCCCATGTGCACGGAGGAGGAGGAGGCCCTGGGTGCCGGCAGCTCTGTCCCGGCACGGAATGTCGGTGAGGAGGGGGCCACTTCGTCCTAGCTTGGCACACGCGAGTTGTTTGCCTCCCGTTGCAGATCATTTTTCTTCTTTCAAATTTTGATCTTGACTTCGCCTCATTTTCCTTCTCGGTACCCAGATCCTTCCTCGGCGGACCGGGAGGACGTGGACACCATCATCGGAGAGGTCGCCAGAGTGGCCGCGGCCGAGGCCCCCGAGCCAGCTTCCACAAGCTTCAGGTGCTTCACCATGCCCACCTAGACAAGGCCAAGTCCAGGATGGCAGCGGTGGAGAAGGCGAAGGTGGACCTCGAAGGGCGTGTCGCCGAAGCGCAGGCTTGGTTCCGCCAGGCCTGTGAGGAACTGCAAACTGCCTAGGATCAGCTGGCCGAGTGCAAGCTGGAGCTTGTCATGAAGCAGGTCGATGTCGAGAAGGCCTAGGAGGCGGTGAGTCGACAGGCTGCCGAGGAGGAGGCCGCTCGGCGTCAGCACCAGGTCGAGCTGAACTCCCTGGAGGAAGACCTTGCCGCTCGCAAGGAGAAACTCTCCACGACAAGGACGAGGAGGTCAAGCAGCTTGTCGTGCAGCGGATCTAGGAGTTGGAGTGGAGGCACGAGGAGGCTCGTAATGCTCAGGCCCAGGTCCACGCCGGCAGGGTGAACAAGCTGGAGGTGGAGCGAGATGGGCTGACGGAGCAGATCCAAGAGCTGACGGGAGAGAGGGACGCGGCCAAGGGCGCCTTGGCTGACACGCAGGTCATAGTCCTCAACAAGGTCGAGCTACTCTCCACGGCGAACGAGTCCATCAAGGACCTGAAGCTGAAGCTGGAGGGTCTTGAGGGGACGCTCTCCGAGGTCAGGGCCCGGGAGGAGACCCTGACCAAGAATCTGGAGGAGGAGAGGCAGCTGCGGAAGAACGACGCCGCCAGTCACACAGAGTTTGTGGTGGGCGAGAAGCTCTGGGTCAGCCGCCTCGCCGATGTCGCCAGCAGGATCACCATGCAGCTGGCTACCATGGGGATGCCCAATGTGAGGTACGTCCCAGAGCCAAACGTGAGTCCTAATGCCAGGCTAACTTTGTTCTTCGAGGGTGTTCTCGGGGCCCTGGAGCGGCTCCGCTCCAACAGGGCGGCCTCTCTGGCCAAAGAGGCCTGGAGGCTTTGTCAGGGTGCCATGACCAAGGTCCTCACCAAGATGGTGTACTGGAACCCTTACCACGACTTCGAAGCTTCGCTGGATAGCTTGCCGGATGACGTGGACCCCGCGCTGCTCGAGGAGTGCATTGAGCCCGTTATCAGCCGCATCGACGGAGTTCGGAGGGTACAAGGCCAACGTCGGGACTAGGAACCCCGTTTCTTATCGCCGCTGCAGGTTCATGACCAAGACAATTTTTATCTTTAGTTAGAACCACAGCAACAAATGATGTAATATAACCCTGCAGTACTTTCGAAATGATGCATGTTATTTTCCCGTTTGATCTCCCTTTGTATGTCCACCCTACGTTAATCGGGTAGGTTTGCCAGCGCGGAAACCCAAGCGGCATCTTGAGGACGGATCCTCAATGGCCTGCCAGGTATGCTTGCTGCCGGGAAAACACCTCACTCCTTTTGATGCGGCCGCTCAAGCTGGCGACCGGACTCGAGACAGAACGAGGCCATTGCTAATCGCAGAAGGTCACCCTGCCGTTCTCGACGCAGCTGCTCAAACTGTTGAGCGGACTCGAAACAGAACAAGGGCATTGCTAATAGTGGTAGCTCCCCATTGCGTGCAGTTTTCCATACACAGGCAAGATCGTCGAGGGCGATAACCTTATATATATAAAGGAATTACTCAAAGTTTTGCATGACTTAGCTTTTCTGCCGCTGCGCGAGCGTTAGCCGCATCCACCGAGGACGCCATTGGTTCGGTCGTCTTCTTGCTTGAAGTGACGACCACGATGAAGCCGCTGCTTCAACCCAACCGGATTTTCACAACCGCGCTCCCCCTGCCTGGTGCGCCAGAGATGTCGGTGGGAAACGACACCTATGGGGTCACTGGGATCCCTTCTACGGTTGGCGGGTGCAGGGTTGTGCAAAGAGCGGGTCTGGCGGTCAGCACACAAATTGTTTACCCAGGTTCGGGCCACAGAGATGCATAAAACCCTAGTCCTACTTTAATGTATATTTGGGTGTTCTTGTGTTCTTGAACTAGCTATCGTGGCTCTCTAGTCCAAAAGATCCGAATCCCCCTCCAGTACGCCTCGGGCCTCCTTTATAGACAAAAAGGGGTCGCCACAGTGGCACACAAGAGGTGGAAAGGTGTACAGGGGCTGAGTCTATTCCCTGGCATATTCGGACAAATGCATTTAATGCGCTGCCGATGTGCCCCTCTTGCTTTAATGGGGACGGCAAAGAAGATCGTCCCAGCTATCATCGTCTTGCCTGGCACCAACGCGCGTCCAAGCTGACGAGGCGTTGTAGCGCCACGTTGGCTAGCCGCTGGGCTGGCGCGGTGGTGGAGCCTTCACGAAGATCTGCATGCCACCACGCAGGTGCTTGCTGAGTTGATGTAGAGGCCGCGCGCTGCCACACAAATGCCTGCCCAGCTGGTCGAGCTGGCAGCTGTATGGGAGCGGTGGTGGAGTCTTGGTAGACGTGTGCCTGGCTGCAGCCCCGCAGGCATCCTCGACAGGGGTTTTGCCGAGGGCCCGGCAAGGGTCTCGCTGCGGCACCGCGGTCGTCCCCGGCAAGGATCTTGCTGGGGGTCTCGTGGATTTCCTTGGCAAGGATCTCGCCAAGGATCTTTGTCTTCTGGTTCTCAACTGATCTTGTGTATCTATAATCTCTACAAAGATCTACATGCCACCACGGAGGTGCCTCCCGAGCCTTGATTCCAATATGGTTGATGGTGTTGGAACCCCTTGGGCTCAAGGGTGGCACGCTCTGCTGGCGTCAGGCAAGTTGCCCCGGCAAGGATCATGCCGAGGCTGTGGAAGCCACCCCGACAAGGGTCTTGCTGGGGGAGTCTACCTCGCCCTCTTGCTCTCTTTGTGTCTCTGGTCTTGGTGTTGCTTTGGTCGTCTTGTGTTCCGGCTTCCCTCCTCTACCCTGCTTAGTGTGTCCGTGGGCACGGCTCTGAAAGCCCGTGCATAGGTAAAAGGGTGCAAAAGGAGAGCCCCTGCTTTTGTACACAGATAGTCTCTCTCTCCCCCCTCACAGCTGGTCAAGGAGCCATCCGGATCCCGTCGCACCGGGAAGGGGAGGAGGTGCAGCGTTCACTCTATCGTCTTCAGGAGGGAGGAAATCCACGACCGGCTGCGCTATTCTCTTTCACCCAGCGCCTGTGCGGGAGGGCCACCGGACCCTTCTTCCTCGCTGCCATACGTAGTGTGGTAAGATCCGCCCTCTAGCCGCACGCCTAGCCACATCCCGATGACCCTAAGGTATAACTTTCTTTGAAACCATGATTTCTCTAGCTGAATGCGGATCTTTTTCAATTCTGTAGTCGAATCTAGGTCTTGGTTCAAAGAGGAAAGAAGGGTGCATTGGGGTGGAGCATGAATCTAAGACATGGTTCAATGAGGAAAGGAGGGACGAAAAGTAGTATAGAATGCCTATCCAGCGGCTTAGTTGGTCGAAAAGGGAAAAAGGGAGTAACCCAGTATAGACATCTGTAAGGAACCAATCTCTTTGTTGAAAAATGAAAGAAACTGGGGGGTCGGGTTGTTTGTGCAGGACTAGATTTGCTGCCCTCACATAGGAAAAAGGTTCAAAGAAAACAAATATCGGACCAACACAGAAATGCTGCTTGGCAACATACTCTGCATCACCCATTTATATGTGTGGACACACATGGTGCTGGCATGTCCCATACAACAATTTTGATGTTGTTAATCTACGAATGCCGCTGGAAAATTGAAGCAATGCCACTATTAAAATTAAATTACATTTTTAATGAATGTTGTTTTAAGAGAATGTCTCTATTAATATGAATCAATGCAACCGTTTTAGAAATGCTACTGTCCTACTTTGTTTTCCATCAAGATAAGTTAGATGCTTCTTTTTGTCGTTGTATGTTTCATCCTGCTTTATTGGCCAGTAATTGTTTCCTTTTTGCCTCTGTTAAAATAGGGATATCTATTCAACTTGTTGCTATAGCAACCTTAAATGTCACACCAATGACTTTGCTTGATTTCAGTGCAACTGCACAAAACGAGATTGGATTTCTTATTCATGTTGGCAGATTCGTATGTGATATTGTGTGCGTCATGAAATGTTGGAACCTACCTTCATCCACATGATCGTGCAGTGTGCTTTGAGATGCTGTGCTACTTGTATTGGTACTGTTTTAAATAAATGTTATATTGAAGCTACTGAATTGCTATCTTTTCTCATTAAGTAGTGAACAAAAATGGGATCAACCCAGACATGATGCTTGTTGCTTTGTTACAACAAACTCTGCATCACCCCCTTTATAAGTAGATGGAAGCACATGGTGTTGTTGCGCCCACTCTCCCTGGAACTGTTTGTGCTTTTTATTAATCTAATGTAGCTGGTAAAATTAAGCAATGCCACTCTCAAAATTAAGTACTCAATCTTAGTTCAAAACTACAACACTTGTTAGGGATCGGCGGGAGTAGCATTTCTGTTAGGGATCGGCGGGAGTACCATTTCTGTTAGGGATCGGCCGAAGTACATGTCTAAGAAATGTATTGTTGAGATAATGTCTCTGTTATTATATATAAGTTACATTGTTTTACAAATTGTACTATCCTGCTTTGTAGTTCTTCCTACATGTTTAACCAAGGTATTGGTAAGATAATGTCTTTGTTAATATGAATCAGTCGCATTGTTTTAGGAATGGTACTTTTCTGCTTTGTCGTTCTTTATACGTGTTGAAACAAGGCATTGTTAAGCTAATGTCTTAGTTAATATGAATGAATCACACTAATTGAGAACTGCTACTCTCCTGCTTTGTTTAAGTCATCAACCATTATTTCTTAGTAATTGTTTCCCTCATACCAATTGTCGCATGGGAAAAAGGTTGAAAGAGAAAAAATATGGGACCAACATAGATATGCTGCTTGGCAACATACTCTGCATCACCCATTTATACATGTGGAGGCACATGGTGCTCGCATGTCCCATGTTCCATACAACTATTTTGCTGTTGTAAATCCAAGAATGCCGCTGGAAAATTGAAGCAATGCCACTGTTAAAATAAATTACATTTTTAATGAATATTATTTTAAGAGAATTTCTCTATTAATATGAATCAATGCAACCGTTTTAGAAATGCTACTGTCCTATACTTATTTTCCATCAAGACAAGGTAGATGCTTCTTTTTGTGGCCATATGTTTCATCCTCCTTTATTGGCCAGTAATTGATTTCTTTTTTGCCTTTGTTAAAATAGGGATATCTACTCAACTTGTTGCTATTGTGACATTTTGTTTCACTAGACGAAACACTTTTGTTTTAGGAGTGTTTCGTGCAGTTCAACTTGAATGTCACACCAGCGACTTTGCTTAATTTTGGTGGAACTGCACAAAATGATATCAGATTTCCATATATGTGTTGAGATTTCTTTCAAGTCCTCCTCACGAGTTGTTCCAAATCTTTATCAAGAAAGGTCAGTACCGACTTTCATCCACATGATGCTACAGTGTGCTTTGAGATGTTGTGCTACATGTATTGGTACTGTTTTGGATAAATGTTGAATTGAAGCTATTGAACTGCTGTGTTGTACCATTAAGTGAGGAAAAATTGTTCCAACCCAGACATGATGCTTGTTTCTTTGTTACAACAAAACTCTGCATCACCTACTTTATAAGTAGATGGAAGCACATCATGTTGTTGCACCCACTCTCCCCTGGAACTGTTTATGCTTTTGTTAATCTAATGCCGCTAGTAAAATTAAGCAATGCCACCCTCAGAATTAGCTAATATATCTTAGTTCAAAAGTGCAACACTTGTTAGGGATCGGCGGGAGTACCATTTCTGTTAGGGATCGGCCGGATTACATGTTTAAAAATTGTATTGTTGAGATAATGTCTCTGTTATTATATATCAGTTATAGTGTTTCAGAAATGGTACTATCCTGCTTTGTAGTTATTTCTACATGTTTGACCAAGGTATTGTTAAGATAATGTCTCTGTTAATATGAATCAGTCACATTGTTTTAGGAATGGTACTTTTCTGCTTTGTCGTTCTTTATACATGTTGAAACAAGACATTGTTAAGAAAATGTCTCAGTTAATATGAATGTATCGCACTAATTGAGAAATGCTACTCTCCTACTTTGTTTCCCATTAAGATAAGGTAGATCAGTAGACGGTTTCCTTTTAGGAGTACTGATACGTCTCCAATGTATCTACTTTTCCTAACACTTTTCCTCTTGTTTGGGACTCTAATTTGCATGATTTGAATGAAACTAACCCCGGACTGACGCTGTTTTCAGCAGAACTACCATGGTGTTGTTTTTGTGCGGAAATAAAAGTTCTCGGAATGGAACGAAACTTTGCGAGGACTTTTTACATAATAAATGAGAATTTCTGGAGCCAAGATCCATCGTAGAGGGGCACCTAGGTAGGCACAACCCACCAGGGCACGCCCCCTCTCCTGGCGCACCCAGGTGGGTTGTCCCCACCTGGTGGCCCCGTAGATCCTTAAACCGACGCTATAAAATTCTATTTTTCAAGGAAAAATAAGGGAGAAAGAATTATCATGATCCACGAGACGGAGCCCCCGACACCTCCTATTCTTCATTGGGAGGCCAGATCTGGAGTCCGATTGGGGCTCCAGAGAGTGGGATCTTCGTTCTTTGTCATCACCAACCCTTCTACATTACCAATTCCATGATGCTCCCCACCGGGAGTGAGTAATTTCTTCGTAGGCTCACTAGTCGGCGAGGAGTTGGATGAAATTCATCATGTAATCGAGTTAGTTTTGTTAGGGCTGGATCCCTAGTACCCACTATGTTCTTAGATTGATGTTTCTATGACTTTGCCATGCTTAATGCTTGTCACTTGTCACTTTGGGCCCGGGTGCCATTATTTCAGATCTGAACCATTTATGATATCACCATTATATCCACGTTCTAGATCCGATTTTTCAAGTTATAGTCACTTACTACGTGTTATGATCCGGCAACCTAGGAGTAACAATAGCCGGGCCCACTCCCGGTGATGATCGTAGTTTGAGGAGTTCATGTATTCACCATGTGCTAATGATTTGTTATGGTTCTCTATTAAAAGGAGGCATTAATATACCTTAGTTTGCAATAGGACCCCGCTTCCACGGGAGGGTAGGACAAAAGATGTCATGCAAGTTCTTTCCATAAGCACGATGACTATTTACGGAATACATGCCTACATTATATCAATGAACTGGAGCTAGTGTCGCATCGCCCTAGGTTATAACTGTCTCATGATGAATATCATCCAACAAGTCACCAATCCAATGCCTACGAATTTATCTTATATTGTTCTTGCTAAGTTACTACTACTATCATCACTGTTACACTTGCTACAAAAATACTGCTATCATTGTTACCGTTACCATTACTGTTGCTACTATTATGAAAACTATCATACTACTTTGCTATTGATCACTTTGTTGTAGATAATTAATCTCCAGGTGTGGTTGAATTGACAACTCAGCTGCTAATACCTTCAAATATTCTTTGGCTCCCCTTGTGACGAATCTATAAATTTGGGTTGAATACTCTACCCCCGAAAACTGTTGCCATCCCCTATACTGGTGGGTTATCAAGACCTTTTTCTAGCGCCATTGTCGGGGAGCATAGCTATATTTGTTGAGTCACTTGGGATTATTATCATATTATCACTATGAAGAATCTGAAGGATGCTAAGACTAAGATATTTTCCTCAGAGATGAGGGGAGGTAAGGAACTGCCATCTAGTTCTGCTTTAGATTCACCTACTGTTATAAGTAAACTTGCAATACCACCACATGCTATTAATTCTGATATGTCACAAGTTACTGATGATGCTACTTCTTCTATGGATAATGCTTATAATGATGCTAGTACCTTGCTTGACAATGATGATGTGCCCACTTAGTGACTTTCTTGATTAACAAATTGCTAGAGTTATACAACATGATGTTGTTGAATCTGATGATGAGCTTGAAACTAAATCTCCTGAAACACCTGCTAGAACTAGCCCTCCTAGATATGAATTGCCTAATGTACAGGAAGGTTATGTTATGAGTGAGGAGACAACTAGAGATATTCTTGCTTGCAGAGATAGAGATGATCTAGAGAAATTATTATGCAAGTATAAAGAAAAATCTCTGAATGCAAGAATGAAACGTGATCCTAAGTTTGCTACTTCATCTATCTTTATTGATGATAAGGATTATGAATTATCTGTCAACCCAGAGTTAATTACTTTGGTTGAATCTGATCCTTTCCATGGTTATGAAACTGAAACTTTTGTGGAACATCTTACGAAGTTGAATGACATAGCCACCCTTTTTACTCATGATGAGAAAACTCGCTATTACTTTATTCTCAAATTATTTCCTTTCTCATTAAAGCGTGATGCTAAAGCTTGGGACAATAATCTTTCTCCTGGTTGTGTGCGTAGTCCCCAGGATATGATTTATTACTTCTCTGGAAAAAAATTCCTGCTCATAAGAAACAAGATGCCTTACATGAAATATTTAACTTTGTGCAAATTAAAGAAGAGATTCTTCCACAAGCTTGGGTGATGAGGACATGACTACCTTGGATACGACCAAAAATATTGCATACATGCATATTTGTCAGGTGATTTCTAGTGCAAACTATTCAATAATCTATTTATGTTACCCAGAACAAAAATACTTCACACACTTTTGTGTTTTGTCTAATTGCAGGTGTATGGAATATTTGTACAATCCACATATGAAGATAAGGGAGAAAGAGATTTTTACTTGTTGTTCAAAAAGTTCTCTCACGTCACTTTTGGCCCAAGAGAAGATAGAGTCCAAGTCTCTCACGTTCTGGATTCAGATTCGGACTGCACAGACATAGCTGACTCAAAACGCCAAAAACTTTTTCATACGGACTCCGAATTGGATGATTCTTTTTTTGTTGGAAACTAGATTTCGTGCTCTTTCCAAACCAATTGGATTCACCTCAAATTAGTCCGGAGTATTGAGATATAGACGAAACAATCTGACGTTGCAGCAGAATCCGAGTCAAACAACAAGTCCAAAGGTGTTGCACCACCTTCACTTGAGCCCATGAGCCTTGTACGACCTAGGGTTAGTTTTAGGATGCCTTGGGACGTCCTTCCACCTCCTTTGCCGCAACCCCTTGCTCCTATATAAGTAGATCCATCTAGTAGCTTTTTCCTGGGGTTTTGTTTAGATTAAAGTTCACCATAGCTGCAACTTCGTGTACTTCATTTGTGTTCAACGACCAGACAAAGGTGTCACAGAACCCCACCTTGATGAATAAAGCTTTCATCTTATATTCGCAATATCCAGATTGCAATCTCAGTTTCTTGCTTGTTCTTCGTTTGCCTGCAGGAAACAGACCTTCGTGGTCAGGTTGATCGTGCTCCGGCGTGGTCGATAACCTCTCGGAGTTGGTTTAGCGATTGCTAAGGCACGATGTCCTCGCACGTTCGTAGTCGGATCGTCAAAGTTGACTTCCTCCAAAACAATAGCCACCATCTCATCGAAAGACGGGACACCTTTGCCTCTATCAAGTGGTATCAGATTTCCAGGTTGCTTGGTGAGATTTTACAGTTTTTCGTAGTTTAGATCGAGTCTGTTCTTCATACCTACAATCCACGAAAAAGCAAAAAAAAATTAGGGTTAGTTCATCCTATCCGAACCAATCTGAGCCTTTGCATAATCTTTTCTGTATTTGCTGTGTTGAATTTGCGGTTGCATCGTCGTGTCTGGTTGCTGGTCTTAGTGTCTAGTCCTTTAGAGTTTCGAGTTCTGTTCACAAGTAGTCACACCGCCGCCGCATCATCATCATCACCGCTGCCATATACCACCATCGTCATCACCGCTGCCATATTCCGCTGTCCATCACCCATCCATCAATTTCCACCACATGCTACTCATTGTTCATTATCATAATCATAGTTGAGATCTTCACATCTTTGCTTGATCCAATCTGTATCTTATCTAGTTTGTTTTGGAAAGAGGGAGAGAAAAAAAAGAGAGAAAAAAAAGAGAAAAAAGTAAAAAAATGTGAGAAAAAAAGAGAGAAGAAAAAAAAATTCGGATCTATCTAGACTCAATCTCGTAGTTGAATTCGGATTGGAATCTGTTTTGTGCACTGTTCAGTAAAACAGGCATACCTTCCTCATACGAAGTCCGTTTTGGCTCCACGAGTACTCAAAAGAAAGCTAGCGACGAGCCACATCTAAATAGTTGCAGAAACTAGTTTAATATTTGGCACCTCAAAATCGTTTTCTAAATAGGTCTTTTTGCCCTCCGAAGTTCACGAACACAGCTTATTCTAGTTTTTCAGGCCAGTTTTAGAATTTTTTGACACCTCATATCAACTCGGAATTGAGTGATTCTTTTTGTGTTTGAAATCTTGAGTCAGTACCATTCTTAAAAAAATATCAAAAAAATTGCCACAAACTTTTCTAGAGGGAAGTTGGAGAGAAAGTTGTCGATATATCCTGTTTGGCTGTTGTTTCACATCATTATCTTACTACTATTGTGATCTTCACTTATATCTTGCTGTCCAGAGCTACTTCATATCCTTTATTGATGCTAGTTGTGCTATGGCATGACCTCATTAGTGTTCTAGGCTCGCGTCTCTAGTTCGGTCTAGCCTAGGACCAGCACAGTACCGTCGTTGAGCATTTATTCAACATTGCATCTTTGAATTGATTATTGCTAATCTTTTTCTATCATATATAGCCAACCCTGCTCCATATATTTCTACACCATGTATACGTACGTTCCCATGGCAATCCTTTTACTCAATCTTCAGAGTTATTTGACACCGCTGGTTGCCGATCACCACCTGTTGCATGGTAAGAACTTGTAAGATATTGAGATTTGCTATACTGTGAGCGTTTTACCACCACTTCGAAGTAGTTCATTGGAACATTTTTTTGGATTCTGTTTCTTATTTCTACTAATCATGACAGGATCCAGAGTCAATTCATGGGCTTTGTCGATCGTGGGAGACGTGCCACCACCTTTGCAAATTAAACATGCTGCCTTACATGAAATATTTAACTTTGTGCAAATTAAGAGAGTCTTCCACAAGCTTGGGGGAGGCTTCGCCAATTACTTAATGCTTTTCCTGACCATCCTCTTAAGAAAAATGAAATACTTGATATCTTGTATAATGGACTGACCAATGCTTCTCGGGACTTCCTAGATAGTTGTGCTGGTTGTATTTTCAGGGAATGAACTGTTGGGCAAGCTGGAGAATTATTGAATAACATATTGAAAAATTATGATGATTGGACTCTTCCTGAACCATCGGCTAAACCCACTCCGAAGAAGAGGGGTATATTATATCTTAGTCCTGAAGATATGCAAGAGGCAAAGAAATCTATGAAGGAAAAAGATATTAAAGCTGAGGATGTTAAAAATTTACCTCCTATTGAAGAAATACATGGGCTTAATACACCACCACTTCCTAAGGTGGTAGAGGTAAATTCTCTTATGAAATTCAATGATAATGACAATCCTCACAATATGCATCCTAGCGAATGCATTTATGAGTTTGAAAACTATATTAGAAAACAAGATCTCTTCAACGCAAATGTTATGAAACAATTGAAATACAATTTTGATATGATTGCTCACTTGAGTGACTTCTTATTTAGAATATCAAATGATGTTAGAGGTGTTGGAAAGCATGCTTCTATGGTTCAAACTCAGTTAGAGCAAGTTGCTAAATCTCAAACAGAATTGCTTGATGAAATGAATAATAATATGCATGACTTTGCTGTTAGAGTTGCAACTAGAGGAGGTAAAATGACGCAGGACCCACTTTATCCCGAGGGACACCCAAAAAGAACTGAACAAGATTCACAAAGAGCTAACACTAGTGCACCTATTTCTTCTAAAAAGAAAAAGAAAAATGATAGGATTTTGCATGCTTCTAGTGAACCTGAAATAGAAAAACCTCATGATAATGATAATGAAGTTTCTATCTCTAATGCTGAAACTCAATCTGGTAATGAACACTCACCTAGTGATAATGAAAAAGATAATGCTGATGTACATGAAGACTCTCAACCAAATAATAAAGAACCAGACAATGAAGTTGAGGTAGAACCACCTATTGATCTTGATAACCCAGAACCTAAGAATAAAAGGTATGATAAAAGAGACTTTGTGGCTAGAAAACACGATAAAGAAAGAGAACCGTGGGTTCAAAAACCTATGCCTTTTCCACCTAAGTCAACTAAAAAGAATGGTGATGAAGAATTTGAACGCTTTGTTGAAATGCCGAGGCCAGTCTTTTTGCGTACTCGCTTGACTGATATCTTGAAAATGCCTCCTTATGCAAAGTATATGAAAGACATCATCACAAATAAGAGAAAAATACCGGAAGCTGAAATCTCCACTATGCTTGCTAATTATACTTTTAAAGATGGAGTACCTAAAAAACTTGGAGATCCGGGAATACCAACTATACCTTGCTCCATCAAATAGAATTATGTGAAAACTGCTTTGTGTGATATACGAGCTGGTGTTAGTTTATGCCTTTCTCTTTATATAAAAGACTTGATTTGAATAAACTCACACCTACTGAAATATCTTTGCAAATGGATGATAAATTAACTTCCATACCTATCGGTATCTGTGAGGATTGATGTCTGCTACACAACCTTCTTCTTGTAGACGTTGTTGGGCCTCCAAGTGCAGAGGTTTGTAGGACAGTAGCAAATTTCCCTCAACTGGATGACCTCAGGTTTATCAATCCGTGGGAGGCGTAGGATGAATATGGTCTCTCTCGAACAACCCTGCAACCAAGTAACAAAGAGTCTGTTCTGTCCCCAACACACCCAATACAATGGTAAATTGTATAGGTACACTAGTTCGGTGAAGTGGCGGTGATGGAAGTGCAATATGGATGGTAGATATAGGTTTTTGTAATCTGAAAAATAAAAACAGCAAGGTAGCAAGTGATAAAAGTGAGCACACACGGTATTGCAATGCGTTGAAACAAGGCCTAGGGTTCATACTTTCACTAGTGCAAGTTCTCTCAACAATAATAACATAATTGGATCATATAACTATCCTTCAAGATGCAACAAAGAGTCACTCCAAAGTCACTAATAGAGGAGAACAAACGAAGAGATTATTGTTGGGTACAAAACCACCTCAAAGTTATTATTTCTAATCGACCTATTCAAGAGACCATAGTAAAATAACACGAAGCTATTCTTTTCTTTCAATCTATCATAGAGTTCGTACTAGAATAACACCTTAAGACACAAATCAACCAAAACCCTAATGTCACCTAGATACTCCAATGTCACCTCAAGTATCTATGGGTATGATTATACGATATGCATCACACAATCTCAGATTTATCTATTCAACCAACACATAGAACTTCAAAGAGTGCCCCAAAGTTTCTACCAGAGAGTCATAATGAAAACGTGTGCCAACCCCTGTGCATAAGTTCACGAGGTCACGGAACTCACAAGTTGATAACCAAAATATACATCAAGTGGATCATGTGATATCCCATTGTCACCACAGATAAGCACATGCAAGACATACGTCAAATGTTCTCAAATCCTTAAAGACTCAATCCGATAAGATAACTTCAAAGGGAAAACTCGCGATACATCAAGATCATTCTGAATCAAGAACACGAGAGAGAGAGGGAGAGAGATAGAGATCAAACACATAGCTACCGGTACATACCCTCATGTAACGCCCCGGACACACCCGCCGGTGGTCGTTACTCCTAACAGGAACTAGACTGGCCCCACAGATCAATACTAGTCTTTTCTGCGCACTTTGTCCTCACTCGTGCGCACCCAGGAGCAACTTCCCGGTCGGTCACCCATCCTGACACTACTCCAAGCTGAGCACGCTTAAGTTTGAAGTTCTGTCCGAATGGGCTCCCGGAAAAGAAGGAATTCCTTGTTGATATGAGTAGTCTATCATCCCTAATAAGCCAGGCCATCACATACACCCCCACTCAGAGGAACCGACGTCCTCGTTGGGCCACAGGAACGTTCCCTCTTGGCACAAATGTCTGTGCTTCCAGTCCAGTACATGTGCCATGCCGGGTGCCACGACGGGTCACAAACATCATGAACAACATGACCACGCACCTGTCCGCAACCATCCGTGTAACCGCGAGGGTCGGCTCTGATACCAACTTGTAATGCCCCGGACACACCCGCCGGTGGTCATTACTCCTGACAGGATCTAGACTGGCCCCACAGATCAATACTAGTCTTTTCTATGCACTTTGTCCTCACTCGTGCGCACCCGGGAGCAACTTCCCGGTTGGTCACCCATCCTGACACTACTCCAAGCTGAGCATGCTTAACTTTGAAGTTCTGTCCGAATGGGCTCCCGGAAAAGAAGGAATTCCTTATTGATATGAGTAGTCTATCATCCCTAATAAGCCAGGCCATCACATAAACTTGGCTCTGATACCAACTTGTTACGCCCTTAATGCGGTTATGCCTCTAAGTCGTTCTTCGACACGTGGGAGATATAGCCGCATCGAGGGTGTAACACCTCAGCTCCATGGGTGAACTACTCGCTCCTCGTCATGGTGAGCACCGGGACGATGAAGATGGCCACGGGAGAGGGATTCCCCCTCTGGCAGGGTGCCGGAACGGGTCTAGATTGGTTTTCGGTGGTTACAGAGGCTTGTGGCGATGGAACTCTCGATCTAGGTTTCTTTCTGGAAGTTTGGGGTTATATAAGAGGTGTTGGAGTCAGGAACAAGTTAGGGGGGTCCCCGAGGCGGCCACGAGGTAGGGGGGCGCGCCCCCACCCTCGTGGTGGCCTCGGGACTTCTGGCCCATCTCCAGTACTCCATGGGCTTCTTCTGGTCCAAAAATGATCTCCATGAAATTTCAGGTTAACTGGACTCCGTTTGGTTTTCCTTTTCTGCGATACTCAAAAACATGGAAAAAATAGAAACTGGCACTGGCCTCTAGGTTAATATGTTAGTCCCAAAAATCATATAAAATAGCATATAAATGCATATAAAACATCCAAGGTTGATAATATAATAGCATGGAACAATAAAAATTATAGATATGTTGGAGACGTATCAAGCATCCCCAAGCTTAATTCCTGCTCGTCCTCGAGTAGGTAAAATGATAAAAAAAGAATTTTTGATGTGGAATGCTACCTAACATATTTATCTATGTAATCCTCTTTATTGTGGCAAGAATATTTAGATCCGTAAGATTCAATACAAAAGTTTAATATTGACATAAAAATAATAATACTTCAAGCATACTAACATAGCAGTCATGTCTTCTCAAAATAACATGGCCAAAGAAAGCTTATCCCTATAAAATCATATAGTTTGGCTATGCTTCATTTTCGTCACACAAAAATGCTCCCATCATGCACAACCCCGATGAGAAGCCAAGCAATTGTTTCTTACTTTAGTGATCTCAAACTTTTTTCAACTTTCATGCAATACATGAGCGTGAGCCATGGACATAGCACTATGGGTGGAATAGAATATAATGATGGGGATTGTAATGAGAAGACAAAAAAAGAGAAAGTCTCACATTGATGCGGCTAATCAATGGGCTATGGAGATGCCCATCAATTGATGTCAATGCGAGGAGTAGGGATTGCCATGCAACGGATGCACTAGAGCTATAAATGTATGAAAGCTCAACAAAAAGAAACTAAATGGGTGTGCATCCAACTTGCTTGCTCACGAAGATTTACGGAATTTAAGGAAGCCCATTGTTGGAATATACAAGCCAAGTTCTATAATGGAAAATTTCCACTTAGTATATGAAAGTGACAACATAAGAGACTCTCTATCATGGAGATCATGGTGCTACTTTGAAGCACAAGTGTGGTAAAAGGATAGTAGCATTGTCCCTTTTATTTCTTTTTTTCTTTTTCTTTATTTTTTTGGCCTTTCTTTTTTACTTTTTTGGGACAATGCTCTATTAATGATGATCATCACACTTCTATTTATTTACAAGTCAAAGATTACAACTCGATACTAGAACAAAGGATGACTCTATATGAATGCCTCCGGCGGTGTACCAGGATGGGCAATGAATCAACAGTGACATGTATGAAATTATGCATGGTGGCTTTGCCACAAATAGGATGTCAACTACATGATCATGCATGGCAATATGACAGTTATGAAGCGTGTCATAATAAACATAACAGTGGAAAGTTGCATGGCAATATATCTCGGAATGGCTATGGAAATGCCATAATAGGTAGGTATGGTGACTGTTTTGAGGAAGATATAAGGAGGCTTATGTGTGATAGAGTGTATCATATCACGGGGTTTAGATGCACCGGCAAAGTTTGCACTAATTCTCAAGGTGAGAAAGGGCAATGCATGGTACTGAAGAGGCTAGCAATGATGGAAGAGTGAGGGTGCTATAATCCATGGACTCAACATTAGTCATAAAGAACTCACATACTTATTGAAAAAATCTACAAGTCATCAAAAACGAAGCATTACGCATGCTCCTAGGGGGATAGATTGGTAGGAAAAGACCATCCCTTGTCCCCGACCGCCACTCATAAGAAAGACAATCAAAGAACACCTCATGTTTCAAATTTGTCACACAAAGATTAACATACGTGCATGCTACGGGACTTGCAAACTTCAACACAAATATTTCTCAAATTCACAATTACTCAACTAGCATGACTCTAATATCGTCATCTTCATATCTCAAAACAATCATCAAGTATCAAACTTCTCATAGTATTCAATGCACTCTATATGAAAGTTTTTATTATACCCATCCTGAATGCCCATCATATTAGGACTAGTTTCATAACCAAAGCAAACTACCATGCTGTTCTAAAGACTCTCAAAATAATATAAGTGAAGCACGAGAGTTCATCTATTTCTTCAAAATAAAACCACGGCCGTGCTCTAAAAAGATATAAGTGAAGCACTAGAGCAAATGACAAACTACTTCGAAAGATATAAGTAAAGATCAATGAGTAGTCGAATAATTATGCAACTATGTGAAGACTCTCTAACATTTAATAATTTCAGATCTTGGTATTTTATTCAAACAGCAAGCAACACAAAATAAAATAAAATGATGATCCAAGCAAAACACATATCATGTGGTGAATAAAAATATAGCTCCAAGTAAAGTTACCGATGAATGAAGACGAAAGAGGGGATGCCATCTAGGGCATCCCCAAGATTAGGCTCTTGGTTGTCCATGAATATTACCTTGGGGCTCCTTGGGCATCCCCAAGCTTAGGCTCTTGCTACTCCTTATTCCATAGTCCATTGAATCTTTACCCAAAACTTGAAAAACTTCACAACACAAAACTTAACAGAAAACTTGTAAGCTCCCTGAGTATAAGAAAATAAATCACCACTTAGGTACTTTTGTGAACTAATTGTAAATTCATATTTGTGTAATATCTACTGTATTCCAACTTCTCTATGGTTCATACCCTCTGATACTACTAATAGATTCATCAAAATAAGCAAACAACACAATGAAAACAGAATCTATGAAAAACAGAACAGTCTATAGTAATCTGTATCAAACATATATTCTGGAACTCAAACAATTCTTAAATAAACTGGTGGACGTGAGGAATTTTTCTTTTAATCATCTTCAAAAAGAATCAACTTAATAGCACTCTCCAGTAAAAAATGGCAGCTAATCTCGTGAGCTCGAAAGTTTCTGTTTTTTACAGCAAGATCGCAAAGACTTCACCTAAGACTTCCCAAAGGTTCTACTTGGCACAAACACTAATTAAAACATAAAACCACATCTAAGTAGAGTCTAGATGAATTATCTATTACTAAACAGGAACAAAAAGCAAGGAACAAAAAAAAATTGGGTTGCCTCCCAACAAACGCTATCGTTTAACGCCCCTAGCTAGGCATGATGATTTCAATGATGCTCACATAAAAGATAAGAATTGAAACATAAAGAGAGCATCATGAAGAATATGACTAGAACATTTAAGTCTAACCCACTTCCTGTGCATAGGGATTTTGTGAGCAAACAACTTGTGGGAACAAGAATCAACTAGCTTAGGAAAGAAAAACAAGCATAACTTCAAGATTTTAAGCACATAGAGAGGAAACTTGATATTATTGCTATTCCTACAAGCATATATTCCTCCCTCATAATAATTTTCAATAGAATCACGAATTAATTCAAAAATATAATTATCACATAAAGAATTCTTTTCATGATCTACAAGCATAGAAAATTTACTATTCTCCACATAAGCAAAATTCTTCTCATTCGGAATAGTGGGAGTATCATAAGAAACCTGAATACTATATATGGTTTCCACATTAAAAGAGTAATGTTCAGAAAAACGGTAATCATAATCATGAAAAATTTATAAATATAGTCATCACTATTTTTTATAGCATAAGTGTCATCACAATAATCATCATAAGTAGCAACTTCGTTCTCATCATAATCTATTGAAACCTCTTCCAAAATAGTGGAATCATTACTAAATAAAGTCATGACCTCTCCAAATCCACTTTCATAATTGTCACAATAAGATTCAACACCCTCCAAAATAGTGGGATCATTACTTTCTAAAGTTGACACTCTTCCAAACCGAGTTTTATCAATATAGCCATCATAAACAAGAGGCATGCTATAATCATAATAAATTTTCATATCGAAACTTGGGAGGTTAAAAATATCATCGTCATAAAACATATCATCCCCAAGCTTGGGACAAACATTAATTGCAGCAAATAAATTCTCAAACATGTCATTTTCATCAAACATAGCATCCCCAAGCTTGGGCCTTTTCATATCATAAACATAATCACTTTCATCATTAATAGTATGGATAGAACCAATATTATAGGAACTAATATCATCACAATGAGTACTAGGAGCAACGTCATTTGAGAGGGATGCCCTTTTACCTTTGCTTCTCCATATTTTCTTTTTCTTCTCCACATCATGTGTGGGTTTAATCCTCTTTTTGGAGCTCCTTATTAATGAGATTGGTTGAATAGAAGGCTCCTCCTCGTTACCTGATTCATCATAAGAAATAATAGGAGGATATTGGGAAGTCTCTTCCCTTTCATTAGTATTCTCTTCATGTTCTACTTGTTTTCTTCTCTTTATGTAATTGGCAATATAAGGATTTTCAATACAATTCACCGCACAATACATATAAATTTCCTCTAGATCAAAATCAAGAACATTATCGAGGGAAAATTCTGTAATATCCTTAATTATACATTTCATTTCTTCATAACCCAGAAGCAAACTAAGTTCATTATGATGCGCAAGGGAAATCAAGTGATCACAAATTTTGCACATGATTCGATCATGAAACAATTTGCATTGGATATTTAAATGACCATGTTCATTGCAACGTTCACAAGGATGGCTAAGAAAATTTAAATTTTCAGCACAAACATCTAGCCTTTCTTGCAACCATTTAGTTTCTAAATACTTATGCCTCTTGCAAAATCTATCTTCCCTATTTGGTGTGTACATGCAAACTCTATGCACTCCACAAAAATTGACATGCTTATAAGAGACATTTTCATCATGACAAGTGCAATCATTAATAGTATCATGGATATTCAAAGAGTTCATACTAACAACATTGCAATCATGCTCATCATTCAAAGATTTAGTGCCAAACATTTTAATGCATTCTTCTTCTAGCATTTTGGCATGATTATCGGAATCCTTATTTTCACGAAAGACATTAAAAAGATGAAGCATATGAAGTATCCTCAATTCCATTTTTTATAATTTTCTTTTATAAATTAAACTAGTGATAAAACAAGAAACTAAAAGATTCGATTGCAAGATCTAAAGATATACCTTCAAGCGCTAACCTCCCCAGCAATGGCGCCAGAAAAGAGCTTGATGTCTACTACACAACCTTCTTCTTGTAGACGTTGTTGGGCCTCCAAGTGCAGAGGTTTGTAGGACAGTATCAAATTTCCCTCAAGTGCATGACCTAAGGTTTATCAATCCGTGGGAGGCGTAGGATAAAGATGGTCTCTCTCGAACAACCCTGCAGCCAAATAACAAAGAGTCTCTTGTGTCCCCAACACATCTAATACAATGGTAAATCGTATAGGTGCACTAGTTCGGTGAAGAGGTGGTGATAGAAGTGCAATATGGATGGCAGATATAGGTTTTTGTAATCTGAAAATATAAAAACAGCAAGGTAGCCAGTGATAAAAGTGAGCACACACGGTGTTGCAATGCGTTCAAACAAGGCCTAGGGTTCATACTTTCACTAGTGCAAGTTCTCTCAACAATAATAACATAATTGGATCATATAACTATCCCTCAACATGCAACAAAGAGTCACTCCAAAGTCACTAATAGCGGAGAACAAACGAAGAGATTATTGTTGGATATGGAACCACCTCAAAGTTATTCTTTCTGATCGATCTATTCAAGAGTCCGTAGTAAAATAACACGAAGATATTCTTTCCGTTCAATCTATCATAGAGTTCGTACTAGAATAACACCTTAAGACACGAATCAACCAAAACCCTAATGTCACGTAGATACTCCAATGTCACCTCAAGTAACCATGGGTATGATTATACGATATGCATCACACAATCTCAGATTCATCTATTCAACCAACACAGAGAACTTCAAAGAGTGCCCCAAAGTTCCTACCGGAGAGTCAAGACGAAAATGTGTGCCAACCCCTATGCATAAGTTCACGAGGTCACGGAACTCGCAAGTTGATCACCAAAACATACATCAAGTGGATCACGTGATATCCCATTGTCACAACAGATAAGCACGTGCAAGACATACATCAAGTCTTCTCAAATCCTTAAAGAATCAATCCGATAAGATAACTTCAAAGGGACAACTCAATCCATTATAAGAGGGTAGAGGGGGAGAAACATCATAAGATCCAACTGGTACATACCCTCAAGATCGTTCCGAATCAAGAACACGAGAGAGAGAGAGAGAGAGATCAAACACATAGCTACTGGTACATACCCTCAGGCCCTAGGGTGAAATACTCCCTCCTTGTCCTGGGGAGCACCGGGATGATGAAGATGGCCACCGGAGAGGGATTCCCCCCTACGGTAGGGTGCCAGAGCGGGTATAGATTGGTTTTCGGTGGCTATAGAGGCTTGCGGCGGCGGTACTCTCGATCTAGATTTCTGATGCGGAGCATCCCAAGGTCATCCCCATGGACCTACCATCGTCTCACCAAGTGCCTACCGGACCCATGACTCGATCACGTGCAAGAGCCCTTGAAACCGAGGTGACATCTCTCCTCTCACCATTCCACTTCGATGCACATGAAGCATGGGTACTACCTCATATGGATACTTTGTGCATACTCAGGTACAATGGAGAAGCTAAGGAGCAAGGACAAGAAGAAGAGGAAGATGGATGAGAAGACGGAGAAGAAGAAGGGCTGCCAGAAAAGTCCTAGCCACCAGATGACCGGCCAGTACCGGACATCCAGCGCCTGAAGCATCAGCCGAGTCCCAGCCAGCGGACGTTCAGTCCAGACCGGACGACCGGTGCCCCGACACCCGAAGCAAATGAGCGGACGTCCGGTCCGGACCGGACGACCGGCGCACCTGCACCCGAACCGAAGTCAGCGGAAGACCGATGTTTCCGGACGTCCGACACCCCCATCACAGAGCGGAACCAGCGGACGACCGGAGGGCACCGGACGTCCGGCAGCTCCTGAGACACCGGACGACCGGTCCCCAGCAGACGTCCGGTCCCCAACGGACGTCCGGTACCTGTCTGCGCATAGTGTTCGGGCCCGAGGCCCATGTACCCCTTCACTTTGCCCCCATTTGTACTTAGACTATAAATATACCCCCCATTCATCCTAGCTAGGGTTAGCATTGGTTTAGCTCATTTGAGAGATAGAGCATTGCTCATCCATATCGGATCTACTCCACGAGAGAGACCGCGGCCCCTCTACGAAGAAGATCCACCTTGGATTCAAGACCCCTTTACGGGAAGATCCCCTTGTGGATGCAAGACCTCCTCACAGAGAAGAACCGGTTACCGTGTATCATCCCTAGTTGTCCGTGGATTCGTGTATCATTCTATGTACTCGAGGATCTAGCCCATGTGTGACTTATTCATGTCGGTTTAGTGATTTCCTCTTGTGTTTTCCTTCCGTTCGTCCTCGTGTTCTCCGTGATTTCCCCGGGATCTGCTCCTTTCGTAAAAGATCGGGCGATTAGGGTCTCTACCCTACATCATCTTGGTATCATGAGCAAGGTTTATCACAATTTCGGAGCCCCCCTCTTCGTTTTTCTAGCTTGATTTTGTTGTTTTTCGTCCCAATCCGAAAATCCCCACAAAAATAGCCCAAATTTTTTTCTTGTGTTTTGTGAGTTTTGATGATGTTTTGTTGGATTCGATCTGTGAATTTGTTGTGTTGCAAGTGGATCTCGCCTTCCCCCACCATTTCCACCTCGAAATCCCTCCCAAAATCCCCAAAATCACCTCCCGGATCAGAAATTTCGCGTTGACCCCGACCACCGGACGACTGTCACTTCACCGGACGTCCGGCGACCCAGGAAGCACCGGACGTCCGACCTTACCGGACAACCGCTACTTCCACCATTTCATCCGCTACACCACCACCGACTTTCCGCAAACCATTCCAATACCCACACCACCACTTCCCCGCTAAATACTCCGACGATTTTGGTCGCCTTTGGTTTTGAGAATTTGAGTTGCGGTACCGTATCCTTTTGTGTTTCGGCTATCTAGGTACGGTTCGACATCGACATCACCGCCGCTCATCTTCGCCACGGACGCGTCATCAACAATGACCACCTCGACTACGACTTGGTATTCGTGCCACCATTTTGACACCATACCGGAAGCAAGGCCGGTAACCTCATCTTGATATTGGACATATCACTCTTGCCATCACATTGTTAGCCATCATAGCCTTAGTCCTTTGCGTTTCTTACCCACCTAGACTAGCCATTGAGTATTGCCGGCAACGAGACTTGTGCACATTAGTGATCATACTTCCCATAGAATACATACATACATCATTGTTGCCTATATTGTTATCATCTCTTGTGTCACAAAATTGTCATCGCATACTCACTTGCTATCTTGGTTCGTCAAGCATTGCATGAGAAAAGAGCTCAAACATCAAAGAGCCAACCAAGCTTTTAAGCAAAGAGGAAAGATAAGCAAAGAGCTTTTAAGAAAGAACCATAGCATCATACAACATTAAGATTGTCATACTCAATCATCTTGGACCATATCATAGCAACACCTTGCATAAAACATATCTAGGATAGAAGTCGTTGCATTTTTGCTAAGTAGGTTGTGCACAAGTTCTTGTATCCGCCTATCTTGCAATCGTGCTAGCGTCTCTCCAGTGTTGTGCAACAAGAGCATTTTTGTGGATTCCACATTTTGGCTCACCCTTGGTTGCACAACCCCACTTACCTTTTTGCGCGTGTGTTTCCGTGTACCGTATATGCTTGGTCTACTTGTTACATTGCATCTTGCGAATCTTCTCCAACATTATTGAATCTTGCTTACATTCACATTAAAGTTTGTGCCACCATCCTAACCAAGCTCCACCATAAGCTTTTACTTGTGTTGGTGTGAGAAACCGACGAGAATTCGTACCAATTGGGCTATTTCCTTGTCCTACATTGGAGTGATCATCGATTCACTTTCAACTTCGGTCAAGGTACATTTGGTATTCGTTCTTCTCTTTATACCACTCACACTTGTCTTGGAATGATGGATAGGCCAAGTACTTCTACCAACCCACTCTTCATGGAGAACGATGACGACATGAACTCCTTCGTCACCAAGAGTCACCTCTTTGGTGCACAACGTGCTTTGCATCAAGAGCAACAAGCTATGAGTGAACGCATCGACAACCTTGCCGCCGACTTGCGACTTTCCGAGCAACGTACAAAGGACTACTTCGACCACAAGCTCGACGATCACAAGCAAGAGAATGACGCAAGGATGGACGAGATTCGCGCTTTGTTGCTCAACCGCCCTTCTTCCACTTCAAGAAGGAGCCGTTCAAGTCGCCATTCCGACTCAAGTACACCGACATCGAACACTCTTCGTCGAGCCGCGTGCACCGACCGTCAAGCAAACCTCAATCCGCTTCGGGACACCGACTCTCAAGAGCGCCGACGACGTCAAGCCGAAGAAGCCTTTGGTCTAGCTTGAGAACGACAACAACAACGCCAACATGAAGAGGAAGAACGCGCGCATCTACACCAAAATGCACAAAATGCCGAGGCTCAACGTCAAGAACAACAACTCCGGGACACTCAAGCATTTGAGGCGCAACAAGCTCTACGTGATGCGAGTCGACCCGTTGCCGACCGAGGCCGACAAGCACGTGAACAAGAGGAAGCACTTCGCGAAGAACTTCATGAACGACGATTTCAAGCTCGCCTGAATCAATTAGTTCCCCCTCGAGCTCGACGCATTCCTCCACAAGCTCGCCAAGACCATCAAGTTCATCAAGAGCATGAAAACAATGGGAATCCTCCGCGACAAGAGCAACACGAGGTTGACAACCCTCCGCGTCAAGAGCACCACGAGTTGGACAATCATCTACAACATGGGCGTCATCATCCCCGACCCCAACACAATGAAGAGCAATGCTACGGCAAGCTCAAGTTCACCATGCCCAAGTTCAATGGAAGCAACGACCCCAAAGAATACCTTTCATGGGCATTGAAAGTTGACAAGATCTTCCATTTGCACAATTATGGAGAAGAGAAGAAGATCGTGATGGCATCCCTTGAGTTCCAAGACTATGTCCTCATTTGGTGGGAACAAGTCATTGAACACTGCGAGGCAAGAGGTGATCCACCCATCACTACTTGGGCACAAATTAAGGATGTCATGAGAGCACGCTTCGTGCCTACCTACTACAACCGCGGCCTCTTCAAGAAACTCCAACAACTCAAGCAAGGAACCAAGAGCATTGAAGAATACTAGAAGGAGATGGAGATTGCAATCATAAGAGCCAATGTGATGGAAGATGATGAGCAAACTATGACACGTTTCTTGAATGGACTCAATCATCCTATCAAGAAGATCGCCGACTTCCAACCATACTCAAATCTCATCGAGCTCGTGCACCAAGCTACCAAAGCGGAATGCCAAGTGCAAGATGACTTCAAGTATGCCAAGTTCTCATCCAAGTCCTACGGCTTCTCCAATAACCAAGCTTCAACGACTCCAACACTGACTACAAGACCCTCTACTTCCAACATCGACAAGTCGACTTCCAAGAAAGCTTCGCCAACTACAAGCAATCCTAATACGAGCAACTTCAAGCCGAGAGCTTCATCATCATCAACCCCTACCGATGAGACCGTCAAGACGAGTTCCCTCAAGTGTTTCACTTGCGGAGGCCGAGGCCACAAGTCCTATGAGTGCACCAACAAGCGCACCATGATCTTCAACGATGATGGCACTTATGATTCCATGAGCGAAGGAGAAATGGAAGCCCTTGAGCAAGTCGCCATGCACCGCCAAGTGAACAATGAAGAAGAACAAGTCTTTTGTGATGAAGACTCAAGTCCCGCACTTGTTGTCTCCAAAGTCTTGACTCTCCAACATCACCAAGAAGAAGACCAAAGATGCACCATATTCCACACCAAGGCCGGCATCAATGGACGATCAGTCAAGGTCATCATCGATGGAGGTAGTTGTCACAATCTCGCAAGTGAAGAACTTTGCTCCAAGCTCCAATTGCCCAAGACGAAGCATCCACATCCATACAAAGTGCAATGGCTTAGTGACTCCGGCACTATCCAAGTCGAGCACCGAGTACAAGTCTCCTTCAAAATCGGTGCCTACGAAGACACCTTGGAGTGCGACGTCATCCCAATGACCGTTTGCCATCTTCTCCTTGGACGGCCATGGCAATTCGATAGAGGAGTCGTCCACAATGGGCGTACAAACCACTATAGCTTCAAGATGCAAGGAAAGGAGTTTGTGTTACGACCTATGTCTCCAAGCCAAGTGATCGCCGATAAGCAAGCCACCCATCGTGGAGAGAATGGTGAGAGAGTGAGCCACCAAAAAGAGAGTGAGCGCCACAAGCCCAAATTGAGTGCCTCCACGATGAGCGAAAACAAGAACCTCATTCTATTTGCCACCAAACGTGAGATGAGAGAAGTGTGTGAGAACCCATCTAGTGTCCTACACTACGTCCTCGTGTGCAAGGACAATGCACCACAAACTAACACTTCTCACACTCTTCCTCTAGTGTTGTCTCGTCTTTTGCAGGAATTTCAAGATGTTTTCCCCGATGAGCTACCTCCGGGACTACCTCCACTACGAGGCATTGAGCACCGCATCGACCTCATCCCAGGAGCACCACTTCCGAACAAATCTCCCTACCGCGTCAACCCAGAAGAAACCAAAGAAATCCAAAGGCAAGTAAAGCATCTCATAGACCATGGACATGTGCGTGAAAGTTTGAGCCCTTGTGCCGTACCGGTCATTCTTGTGCCAAAACGTGACGGTAGTTTTCGCATGTGCTCCGATTGTAGACCTATCAATGCTATCACCGTTCGTTATAGGTACCCCATTCCACGCCTAGATGATATGCTAGATGAGCTTAGTGGTGCCACTATATTTTCCAAAGTTGATCTTTAGAGTGGTTACTATCAAATCCGCATACAAGAGGGTGATGAATGGAAAACCGCATTCAAAACCAAGTTTGGTTTGTATGAGTGGTTAGTCATGCCTATGGGTCTCTCGGAAGCACCGGGCACTTTTATGCGCCTTATGAATCATGTCTTTCGCCCTTACATTGGTATATTTGTTGTGGTTTACTTCGATGGCATTCTTGTGTTTAGCAAATCTATCCAAGAGCATGTAACCCATGTCCGCACCGTTTTGCAAACTCTTAGGAAAGAGCGTCTCTATGCTAATATGGAGAAATGCCTTTTTGGTGCTGATAAGCTCGTTTTCTTGGGTTTTGTGGTCTCTTCTAAGGGTGTTCATGTAGATGAGTCCAAGATCAATGCTATAAAGACTTGGACGCAACCAACCAACTTGCATCAAGTGCGTAGTTTTCTTGGTCTTGCGGGTTTCTATCGTTGCTTTGTGAAGGATTTTAGCACCATTGCTTCGCCTTTGCATGCTTTGAGCAAGAAGAATACGCCGTTTATTTGGGACCATCCCAAGATACCGCATTCAATGAGCTTAAGAATTTGCTTACTCATGCTCCCGTGCTTGCTTTACCCAACTTCGACAAGCCTTTTGAGATTCATTGCGATGCTAGCGGTAATGGCATAGGAGGTGTGTTAACGCAAGAGAAGCGCCCCATAGCTTACTTTAGTGAGAAACTTTCCGAAGCGCAACTCAACTATCCCATCTATGACAAAGATCTATATGATTTAGTCCGAGTTTTACATGAATGGGAACATTACCTTTGTCCCCATGAGTTTATCATTCATACCGATCATGAGACTCTCAAGTATCTCAAGGGTCAAACTAAGTTGAACAAGCGTCATGCTAAATGGAGTGAATTCTTTGAGTCATTTCCCTATGTCATCAAGAACAACAAGGGTAAAGAAAACATCGTAGCGGATGCTTTTCCCGCATATGCATGCTAGTCACGCAAGTTGAGTTAGATGTCATTGGCTTCGAGCATATCAAAGAATTGTGTGTGCATGATGAAACTTTTGCCACTCCTTATGCCAAGTGTTTGTCGCATACATCATGGGAACGCTATTACATCTGTAACACCCTCGATGCGACTATAGCTCCCACGTGTCGAGGCACGACTTAGAGACATAATCGCATTGAAGGCATATGTCGCAAGTGAGGTAATCGTCACACAACCCATGTAATACATAAGGGAAAGAGATACATAGTTAGCTTACAATCGCCACTTCACACCATTACATGAATAAATATTACATCAATCAAATACACTCATGGTCCGACTACGGAACCAAAATAAAAGAAGAACCCCAAATGCGACAAAGGTCCCCGATCGACCCCAACTGGGCTCCACTACTGATCAACTAGAACGAAACAACACAAAGGACAAGGTCGTCATCGAGCTCCTCCTGAGCTTGGTTGCGTCATCTGCACGGACTCATCGGCACCTACAAGCTGGTTTTGGAAGTATCTGTGAGCCATAGGGACTCAGCAATCTCACACCCTCGCGATCAAGACTATTTGAGCTTATGGGTAAGGTAAAGGTATGAGGTGGAGCTGCAGCAAGCGACTAGCATATATGGTGGCTAACATACGCAACTGAGAGCGAGAAGAGAAGGCAAAGCACGGTCGATAAAAGTATGATCAAGAAGTGATCCTGGACTACTTACGTCAAGCATAACTCCAACAACCGTGTTCACTTCCCGGACTCCGCCGGAAAGAGACCATCACGGTTACACACGCAGTTGATGCGTTTTATTTCGGATCTGGTGTCAAGTTATCTACAACCGGACATTAACAAATTCCCATCTGCCTATAACCGCAGGCATGGCTTTCGAAAGATTATACCCTACAGGGGTGTCCCAACTTAGCCCATGACAAGCTCTCGCGATCAACGAAGGAATAGACCTTCTCCCAGGAAGACCCGATCAGACTCGGAATCCCGGTTTACAAGAAATTTCGACAATGGTAAAACAAGACCAGCAAGACCGCCCGATGCGCCGACAATCCTGATAGGAGCTGCACATATCTCGTTCTCAGGGCAACACCGGATGAACACTACGTACAACTAAAACCAGACCTCCAGTTTCCCCGAGGTGGCGCTACAAGTGGCTCTGGTTCGGACCAACACTTAGACAAGCACTGGCCCGGGGGGGCTATAATAAAGATGACCCTCGAGAGAGCAACTCCCAAGGGAAAAGTAGGTGGTGGTGAGGCAAATGGTAAAAGTCAATGTTGGGCCTTGCTGGAGGAGTTTTATTCAAAGCGAACTGTCAAGGGGGTCCCATAAATCACCCGACTGCGTAAGGAACGCAAAATCCAGGAACATAACACCGGTATGACGGAAACTAGGTCGGCAAGAGTGGAACAAAACACCAGGCAAAAGGCCAAGCCTTCCACCCTTTACCAAGTATATAGATGCATTAATTATATAAGATATATTGTGGTATCCCAACCAAAATCCTGTCCACCATGGAGAAATCTTCAACTTCACCTGCAACTAGCAACGCTATAAGAGGGGCTGAGCAAGCGGTAACATAGCCAATCAACGGTTTGCTAGGACATGGTGGGTTAGAGGTTTGACATGGCAATTGGGAGGCTGACAAGCAAATGGTAGGCATCGAAGCATTGGCATAGCAAGAGCGAGCAAACTAGCATAGCAAAGATAGTAGTGATTTCGAGGGTATGATCATCTTGCCTTAAATCCCGCAAGGAAGAAGAACGAGTCCATGAAGAAGACAAACGGACGTAGACGAACGGTTCCTCACAAACGCGACTTTGCCGGAAACAACCCGAAGAAGCAACACCGGAAAGAAGCAAACAACATAGTAAACAACCACCACAATAAACATGACATGATGCACAACCAAGTATGATGCATGTCCGGTTTAATGAAGCATGGCATGGCAAAATGCACAAACAATCCTACAAATTAAGTGGAGCTCAACATGCAACTCCGTTGCATATTGACGAAACACCACATGACTTATTTAGTTCTCTCTCGTTAGGTACTCAACAATATTAAATGTTGTTTAAGCATGGCAAGAGGTGAAACATAAAGGGATTGTCTATCTAAACAATTTAAGGCCGGATATAGCAAATGACAAATCCGGTAAATCCCCATATGCATATAGCAAATTAATACAAACAACAATTTAAATATTTTTAATTGTTGTTATCATGATGCAGATGACATGAACAAGTTCATGCAATTTTAAGCGTTTTTATGAAAATGTTGACATGAGCATGTTATGAAACATTTGGTCACCATGGCGGAACGAAAAGGGTGCCACGACAAAGATAACGAAAATGATGCCACGACAACATTCCGGTTCCGATAGCTCATGGAGATACCGGTGCAAAAGGAAAAGTGACGAGAGCGTGACATGCGATAGAAGGTGGGGTGATCCCGGATATCGGGTTCCCACAAGATGGTGGCATGGCAACGAGGATAAACATGCACGCGACAATTTCGGACACGGTGCAAACGCGGGCATCTCATACAACACACATGCATTCGTTCCACGGCGGTCGTTCTCGGCGGTTATACCTTTGAAGCGTGCGTTTTGGGGCGGTTCGAGTTCGATGCGGTGTAGATGGAAGTAGACGTTCTCGCAACGGTCGTCGTGGGAAGTAGTCGTACACGTGACGGTCTTCGGCGGCGGTAGTGGTACATGTTTTCGTGGATGTTCGGGTCCGGCGAGGAACTTGACGTCCTGGTACTTGGCGTCCACTCGGCCTTGGCGGTGATGAAACAAAACGCGATGGTTGTGTTACTAGGCGAGTCCGCCTAGTCGTAGACGGACTTGAGGTACTCTGGGGCAGATGTCCCAACGTTGCAACGGTGGTCGGCAGGTGCACGAAGGGGAAGCAGGAGCAGAGGTGTGGCGGATCTCGGGACGCGAGCGAGGGGGAGATGGAGAGGTGGGGCGCAGAGGAGCCCCGGCCTGGTCCGTTTCTCCGGCGAGGGCGGAACGCGGGGTCCAGCGAGGTAGGCGCAGGCGTGGCCATGGACGAAGGGAGCATGAGCTCAGGGAGTAGGCCGAGCGCTGGCGAGGAGGCGGTGGAGGCCGGCTGATGCGGACGGGCGTGGTTCACTGGGGCGCAGAGGAGGCGACAAGGGGAAGGACTCGCAGCGGAGAGGAGGCAGCAAGGCGGCGGGAAGCAAGGCGCAGCGGCGGCCATGGCCTCGGCGAGGAGGGTTGAGGGCGGCGGCGCTCGTGCGCAGAGGCGACGGGGATGCCCGATGCAGGAGGAGAAGGGCGAGGCCGCGGCGCTGGGGAGGAAGAGAGGCTGCGAGGGAGATGAGGGAGGAGGTGAGCGAGAGGAAGGAGATGGGAGCCTGGCGCTGGGTTCGACAGGGGCGTGGTCGCAGCTAGGGGATCGGGCGCAGGGGAGGAAGATCGAGAGGGAGATGGGGATCGCGAGGATCGGGCGAAGCCCTTCCTGGCAGCGGGCGTGCGCGTGGCGGCGGGCAGGGAATGAGAGGGAGAGAGATCGATGGAGAGAGTCGGGGCCTAGGGTTAGAGGGGTTAGGTGGGCCTTGGGAGGCCGGCCCAGTGGAGAAAGAAGTGGCCAGAGGCCTAGCTGGGCAGCTGGGCTGGGCTCTCTCTCTCTCACTAATCTCTATCAGAAAAGAAATAGAGAGAGGAAAAGGAAGAGAGGGTTAGGGAAAGATTATGCGCAAGTGGACAATTTTCCCGGGCTCACAAAAAATGAGTCTGATCCAAGAAAAATAGAAAGAGGCATGATTGAAAGGTTTAAATTCAAACTCATTTGAATTTAATTCAAATGGGTTTGAACGGAAGTGAGGGTTTGGAAAGGTCCAAAAATGTTCGGATTTTTGGTGGAGCTCCGGAAAATGATGAAATAATTTATGGGCAGAGTTGGAGACCAAGAATTAAGATAATAAAGGCATTGGGATATTTTGCAAGTGTGTTAAGGTGATTCCAAAACAATGGAATATTTTATTATAGCTCCCTAAATATCGGGAGGGTATGTTATAAAGAGAAGTCACCCTTCCCTCGATTTAAATGGATCGAAGATCCATAGAATTTATTTAGTTGAGTTTTAAAAATTAAATGGCATGATGGCATGATGACATGATGCAATGCAAAAATAAAAGAGCAAGCACAAAAGAAACACATGGCAAAACTCGTAATAGCTGGAAGTCTTCTGAAGCATCGGTCTTGGGGCGTTACAACACTCCACCACTACGAGAGGATCTCGTCCCGAGATCTAGAATGGCACCGGAGGGACAACAGAAAAGAAAGAGAAGAGGTAAAACTAAGTTGCTTCTTTGGCAAACGAGTGAAACCACGAACCTTGAGAGGTTGAACAAATTGAAAGAAACAAAACAACTGAGATGACCAAGATTGCAAACAGTCCGTTAGAAAAGAGGAACAAGGAACATAATGAGAACTTGAAGGTTGCAAAGACATGATTGATGAGCACAATGGACAAGAAGGAATTGAAACCACTCTGGTTGAAACGAGATAAGAATGAATAAGAATGATATAATTTTGACAGCACTCCGACTATAAATGGAAAGAATTCAACATGAACTAGACAAAACAAGACGATGGGTCGAAGAGAGCAACATCACAATGCCTCCGGAACAAAAGTAAGAATGGAATGGGATGAACGAAGGGAAACATAACTCGAGGGAGCACGCTTACAACAAAAGCTAGAATGGAGTTGTTGGAAAACCAACAACGAAAAGAATAAGTTTGTAGTGGGCTTATGGAAAACATCTCAAAACTATGAGGTGAAATTCTGCCACAAACGGAAACGATATATTAGATTGATAACAACAAGGAGATGAGAAGCTTAATTCACCGGGAGGATAGATGAATAACTTGGGTCATTTATAACCAACATAGATAGCAACAAGCCATTGGGAAGGCTTTAGGTGAAATATAACCCGAGATAACTCCAACGAAGAGGTTGATTGATTTAAAATATCTCATACTTGATAACTTGTGAAACACGAAGCACGAAGGGAAATTATCAAGAATGACATAATACCACCTCCAATGATACGGTAGAAAGGAAATGCACTTCGGAATGCGAGATGAAGAATGCTTTAGCTCCTTAAAAAGAATCTCGATGAAAACTTCAAGAAGGAATAAAATCCTTGATGAACCATCATGTATAGCCTCCATGAAGAAACTCCGGTAACAAAAGAATGATCAAACAAAAAGAAAGAGAAGTTGAAAATACAAGGTGAAACCTTGTAAAGATTTAGATAGATCTTTGGAATGATAATTAGAGCTTGGAATTCCGGGAAAGAAAAGATGAGCATTTGAAACCAAGAAAAGTATGATGAGCCACTCCGGAAAACAGGAATTGAATAAACTCGATGAAACAAGAATAAGAATTACATTATGTTTATCCTTCACCAATTAAATTGATGACAAACAATGGATTCGACACACTACTTATTCTCGTTGAAAGGATTAAGATAGTTATAGCGTCAACTTGGAAAGGTCTTCCATGAACCACCGGTGGGATTTGGAAAACAACGAATGAATTGATATGATGAACAAGGAAGAGAGATCTTGAAAGAACCATGGTAAGAATTAAAAATGAACAAAGAAAAGATAAGGAAGACACCGGGAAGAATTAGCAAATGAATGAAGATGCTTGAGAGAATTTAGACCCATGAGAACGAAGAGATCACGAGCTGATTAAAGATCACTTGCACGAAGCACCGGTAAAATTGAAGAACGTGAGCTGAAAGCTGAGAATGAATAATATTTGAAAAGATGGATTCCGGATAAGAAATTGAGAAGACTCTTGAATTTGCTCCGGATAGTTGAAAAGAATTCTCACAATCAAAAATAATTATTAAAGGATGGCAATAAGCTAGAACCATGAGTCTCTAAGAGAACGGATAAGATAAGGAGGAAAAACTCTTCTTCGGTCTTCAAAATCCAAGAAAGACGACGAGAAACACCACCATGAATTATTTAGACACTCCGGGAGAATCAAAAGCGAAGAGGTTGAGCTAACTATGGGAAGAATTTGAAAGATCTTGGAGAAAGGCACTTGACTGATGATAATTCATTCTTACGTCAAACTTCGAAATAAATTTTAGAATAGCTCCGGTAAAATAAGAAGAGTCAGGTAAGATCCTGGGAAAAGACCTGTGGGTTAGGGCCCACTCAAAAGAAACACCGTAGAAAAGATTTAAAAGAGAGAATGCACCAGTTGGATTAAATGACTTGAAAGAGATAACATCCTCGAAAGAGTTTGAATGAAAGCAGAGTGGAAACACAAGTCTTCTAGATATTATGAGCACTCCGGAACAATTAATAGCGAGAGGTGAACGATTAAGAATTTGCACCGGCATGAGAAAGCATTGAAATACGGAAAAGAATATGGTCAACACCAAAAGCTTAAATTGGTTTCACCGGAGAAGAAAAAGAATGGAGGATGATGAACTTGAAGCTCGTGAGCATCTTCATGAGGGATCACCGGATCAGAACATTGATCGAAAAGAGTGAAGTGACTTCACATGAATAAATGGATACTTGATTAAAATAAATGAGTCCTTGAAGAAAAAAGGGTGGGAGGGCGGGAAAACAAAGACAACTTGGGACGGATGAAACAAACATCGTTGATAAAACTGAGAGGTCATCTTGCGAATGTTGAAATGATCGGATCCACTTGAAAAGAAGCACACCGGTTGGAAAGAATTGACATGACAATCTCGATGATCGAAAGGATTAGCACTCCCATAGAAATATGAGAACACCATTTAAGAAAGGTATGGATTCAACATTTGACTCGAAGCAACTCGAGTACCACCACTCAAAACGAAAACAAAGGATTGGCTTGCAGAATAAGCCGGAACAAACATATGATAGAGATTTCGTCCGAAGTTTTCATGGTGGGGCCCACACGGGCTCGAGTGTACAACACCATCATGTACAAGGCAGTGCACATGACATACGAAGTGTCCCCGAACTAGCATAGTCAAGGGTTCTTTAAGACACAACGAGACCACTGTAAAAACGACCGTGGAAAGGCGGACCACTAGACGTCGAACCCCAATCTCATATCATGCATCTGTCGAAAAGATATTCTAGGAGCTACTTGAATTCCCACCTATAAAACTCACGGAACTTTCTGGTTATGCAATCTGGTGTTGGGGATACAGGGGAAGCAATATATCTCACCCAAACTAACAATACCTACATCCAAGCTGTATCCATCTGTCAACACATAACCAAGAAACCTTCGGAAATCGTGTACCTCAACCTTCGAAAAGCATCCGTTATACGAGATATGGCAATACTCCCGAGCTCGCCCCAGTACTGGGTTATCGGGGTTATCTCACCAACAACTGCATAAAAGAGATTTTCGATGTCGGCAAATCTCAGGTATTCCAAAACTGCAACGATAAAATTATGATGACAACACCTCAGAGCTCAACTCCCCGGGACACTTCCACAAAACCCCTGACAGGAGGCACCAAGAAAATGATCTCATCATAAAACCATCGGAACGATTCCAAGATACCCGCGTGATCCTAAATTTTTTTTAGTGAAATTTGAGAAGAGAAGAGTCAAAACTCTACGTCAGGATGCCTCGCAAGAGTGACGAAGGGACTGAGGAGTAAAAAGAATTCCTAAACTCTCCGATATATAATTCCTAAATGACTCAAAACATTTTCTAGACACAACTCGGCCACTAAAAACGATCAAGCAATGGGGCTCCTAAGGTCGGGGAAGGCTCTGATTACCAACTTGTAACACCCTCGATGCGACTATAGCTCCCACGTGTCGAGGCACGACTTAGGGACATATTCGCATTGAAGGCATATGTCGCAAGTGAGGTAATCGTCACACAACCCATGTAATACATAAGGGAAAGAGATACATAGTTGGCTTACAATTGCCACTTCACACCATTACATGAATAAACATTACATCAATCAAATACACTCATGGTCCGAGTAAGGAACCAAAATAAAAGAAGAACCCCAAATGCAACAAAGGTCCCCGATCGACCCCAACTGGGCTCCACTACTGATCAACTAGAACGAAACAACACAAAGGACAAGGTCGTCATCGAGCTCCTCCTGAGCTTGGTTGCGTCATCTGCGCGGACTCATCGGCACCTACAAGCTGGTTTTGGAAGTATCTGTGAGCCAAAGGGACTCAGCAATCTCACACCCTCGCGATCAAGACTATTTAAGCTTATGGGTAAGGTAAAGGTATGAGGTGGAGCTGCAGCAAGCGACTAGCATATATGGTGGCTAACATACGCAACTGAGAGCGAGAAGAGAAGGCAAAGCACGGTCAATAAAAGTATGATCAAGAAGTGATCCTGGACTACTTACGTCAAGCATAACTCCAACAACCGTGTTCACTTCCCGGACTCCGCCGGAAAGAGACCATCACGGTTACACACGCAGTTGATGCGTTTTATTTCGGATCTGGTGTCAAGTTATCTACAACCGGACATTAACAAATTCCCATCTGCCTATAACCGCAGGCACGGCTTTCGAAAGATTATACCCTGCAGGGGTGTCCCAACTTAGCCCATGACAAGCTCTCGCGATCAACGAAGGAATAGACCTTCTCCCAGGAAGACCCGATCAGACTCGGAATCTCGGTTTACAAGAAATTTCGACAATGGTAAAACAAGACCAGCAAGACCGCCCGATGCGCCGACAATCCTGATAGGAGCTGCACATATCTCGTTCTCAGGGCAACACCGGATGAACACTACGTACAACTAAAACCAGACCTCGAGTTTCCCCGAGGTGGCGCTGCAAGTGGCTCTGGTTTGGACCAACACTTAGACAAGCACTGGCCCGGGGGGGGCTATAATAAAGATGACCCTCGAGAGAGCAACTCCCAAGGGAAAAGTAGGTGGTGGTGAGGCAAATGGTAAAAGTCAATGTTGGGCCTTGCTGGAGGAGTTTTATTCAAAGCAAACTGTCAAGGGGGTCCCATAAATCACCCGACTGCGTAAGGAACGCAAAATCCAGGAACATAACACCGGTATGACGGAAACTAGGTCGGAAAGAGTGGAACAAAACACCAGGCAAAAGGCCAAGCCTTCCACCCTTTACCAAGTATATAGATGCATTAATTATATAAGATATATTGTGGTATCCCAACCAAAATCCTGTCCACCATGGAGAAATCTTCAACTTCACCTGCAACTAGCAACGCTATAAGAGGGGCTGAGCAAGCGGTAACATAGCCAATCAACGGTTTGCTAGGACATGGTGGGTTAGAGGTTTGACATGGCAATTGGGAGGCTGACAAGCAAATGGTAGGCATCGAAGCATTGGCATAGCAAGAGCGAGCAAACTAGCATAGCAAAGATAGTAGTGATTTCGAGGGTATGATCATCTTGCCTTAAATCCCGCAAGGAAGAAGAACGAGTCCATGAAGAAGACAAACGGACATAGACGAACGGTTCCTCACAAACGCGACTTTGCCGGAAACAACCCGAAGAAGCAACACCGGAAAGAAGCAAACAACATAGTAAACAACCACCACAATAAACATGACATGATGCACAACCAAGTATGATGCATGTCCGGTTTAATGAAGCATGGCATGGCAAAATGCACAAACAATCCTACAAATTAAGTGGAGCTCAACATGCAACTCCGTTGCATATTGATGAAACACCACATGACTTATTTAGTTCTCTCTCGTTAGGTACTCAACAATATTAAATGTTGTTTAAGCATGGCAAGAGGTGAAACATAAAGGGATTGTCTATCTAAACAATTTAAATGGGGCCGGATATAGCAAATGACAAATCCGGTAAATCCCCATATGCATATAGCAAATTAATACAAACAACAATTTAAATATTTTTAATTGTTGTTATCATGATGCAGATGACATGAACAAGTTCATGCAATTTTAAGCGTTTTTATGAAAATGTTGACATGAGCATGTTATGAAACATTTGGTCACCATGGCGGAACGAAAAGGGTGCCACGACAAAGATAACGAAAATGATGCCACGACAACATTCCGGTTCCGATAGCTCATGGAGATACCGGTGCAAAAGGAAAAGTGACGAGAGCGTGACATGCGATAGAAGGTGGGGTGATCCCGGATACCGGGTTCCCACAAGATGGTGGCATGGCAACGAGGAGAAACATGCACGCGACAATTTCGGACACGGTGCAAACGCGGGCATCTCATACAACACACATGCATTCGTTCCACGGCGGTCATTCTCGGCGGTTATACCTTTGAAGCGTGCGTTTCGGGGCGGTTCGAGTTCGATGCGGTGTAGATGGAAGTAGACGTTCTCGCAACGGTCGTCGTGGGAAGTAGTCGTACACGTGATGGTCTTCGGCGGCGGTAGTGGTACATGTTTTCGTGGATGTTCGGGTCCGGCGAGGAACTTGACGTCCTGGTACTTGGCGTCCACTCGGCCTTGGCGGTGATGAAACAAAATGCGATGGTTGTGTTACTAGGCGAGTCCGCCTAGTCGTAGACGGACTTGAGGTACTCTGGGGCAGATGTCCCAATGTTGCAATGGTGGTCGGCAGGTGCACGAAGGGGAAGCAGGAGCAGAGGTGTGGCAGAGCTCGGGACGCAAGCGAGGGGGAGATGGAGAGGTGGGGCGCAGAGGAGCCCCGGCCTGGTCCGTTTCTCCGGCGAGGGCGGAACGCGGGGTCCGGCGAGGTAGGCGCAGGCGTGGCCATGGACGAAGGGAGCATGAGCTCGGGGAGGAGGCCGAGCGCTGGCGAGGAGGCGGTGGAGGCCGGCTGATGCGGACGGGCGTGGTTCACCGGGGCGCAGAGGAGGCGACGAGGGGAAGGACTCGCGGCGGAGAGGAGGCAGCAAGGCGGCAGGGAGCAAGGCGCAGCGGCGGCCATGGCCTCGGCGAGGAGGGTTGAGGGCGGCGGCGCTCGCGCGCAGAGGCGACGAGGATGCCCGATGCAGGAGGAGAAGGGCGAGGCCGCGGCACTGGGGAGGAAGAGAGGCTGCGAGGGAGATGAGGGAGGAGGTGAGCGAGAGGAAGGAGATGGGAGCCTGGCACTGGGTTCGACAGGGGCGTGGTCGCGGCTAGGGGATCGGGCGCAGGGGAGGAAGATCGAGAGGGAGATGGGGATCGCGAGGATCGGGCGAAGCCCTTCCTGGCAGCGGGCGTGCGCGTGGCGGCGGGCAGGGAATGAGAGGGAGAGAGATCGATGGAGAGAGTCGGGGCCTAGGGTTAGAGGGGTTAGGTGGGCCTTGGGAGGCCGGCCCAGTGGAGAAAGAAGTGGCCAGAGGCCTAGCTGGGCAGCTGGGCTGGGCTCTCTCTCTCTCTCACTAATCTCTATCAGAAAAGAAATAGAGAGAGGAAAAGGAAGAGAGGGTTAGGGAAAGATTATGCACAAGTGGACAATTTTCCCGGGCTCACAAAAAATGAGTCTGATCCAAGAAAAATAGAAAGAGGCATGATTGAAAGATTTAAATTCAAACTCATTTGAATTTAATTCAAATGGGTTTGAACGGAAGTGAGGGTTTGGAAAGGTCCAAAAATGTTCGGATTTTTGGTGGAGCTCCGGAAAATGATGAAATAATTTATGGGCAGAGTTGGAGACCAAGAATTAAGATAATAAAGGCATTGGGATATTTTGCAAGTGTGTTAAGGTGATTCCAAAACAATGTAATATTTTATTATAGCTCCCTAAATATCGGGAGGGTATGTTATAAAGAGAAGTCACCCTTCCCTCGATTTAAATGGATCGAAGATCTATACAATTTATTTAGTTGAGTTCTAAAAATTAAATGGCATGATGGCATGATGACATCATGCAATGCAAAAATAAAAGAGCAAGCACAAAAGAAATACATGGCAAAACTCGGAATAGCTGGAAGTCTTCTGAAGCATCGGTCTTGGGGCGTTACAACATCAAAGATGGCTACCTTATGAGAGCTAACAAACTTTGCATCCCCAAGTCATCCCTTCATTTATTGCTTTTGCAGGAATCGCATGGAGGAGGATTAATGGGACACTTTGGACGCGATAAGACGTTCGCCACGCTCTCGAAGAGCTACTTTTGGCCAAAGATGTTTCGGGACGTCAATCGTTTCACCAACCGGTGTTCTACATGCCGCAAAGCTAAGTGCAAAGCTCAATCTCATGGTCTCTATGTGCCTTTACCAATTCCATACCAACCTTGGGAGGACATAAGCATGGACTTTGTACTTGGTTTGCCAGAAACTCGCAATGGGAAAGATTTTATATTTGTTGTTGTGGACCGTTTCTCCAAAATGGCACATTTTATTCCTTGTCACAAGATAGTCAATGCTTCACATGTTGCTAATCTCTTTTGTAGGGAAATATTGCGTCTCCATGGTGTGCCAAAGACAATTGTCTCGGACCGCGACGTCAAGTTCCTTAGCTACTTTTGGAAGACCCTATGCACCAAGCTCGGAGTCAAGCTACTCTTCTCCACGGCGTACCATCCTCAAACCGACGGCCAAACGGAGGTGACCAACCGCACACTCTCCGCTCTACTTTGAGTACTCATCAAGAAGAACATCAAGGAGTGGGAGGAGTGCCTACCTATCGCTGAGTTTGCCTACAACCGAGCAAGACACTCAACAACTGGCAAGTCGCCTTTCGAGGTCGTTTACAGATTCAACCCATTGTCACCATTGGACATTCTTCCTCTACCACTCCAAGAGCGCATCAATTTGGACGCAAGTGCGTGTGTGACACATCTCAAGAATATGCATGAAGATACAAGAAACACCATCGAGCGCCACGTTCAACGCCTTGCGACCAAGCTCAACTTCAACAAGCAACCTATGGTCTTCAACATTGGTGATCGAGTGTGGCTACACCTTCGCAAGGACCGCTTCCCACAAGAACGCAAATCCAAGCTTCGACCAAGAGCGGATGGACCCTTCAAAGTGCTTGCACTCTACAACAACAACGCTTACAAGATCGACCTCCCGCGCGACAAGTACAACATGAGCGACATCTTCAACGTCAAAGATCTCTCTCCCTTCCATGGTGATGAAGATTTTGATCCGAGGATGGATCTTCCCCAAGGGAGGGGAGATGATGCGGAGCATCCCAAGGTCATCCACATGGACCTACCATCGTCTCACCAAGTGCCTACCGGGCCCATGACTCGATCACGTGCAAGAGCCCTTGAAACCGAGGTGACATCTCTCCTCTCACCATTCCACTTCGATGCACATGAAGCATGGCTACTACCTCATATGGATACTTTGTGCATACTCAGGTACAATGGAGAAGCTAAGGAGCAAGGAGAAGAAGAAGAAGAAGATGGACGAGAAGACGGAGAAGAAGAAGGGCTGCCAGAAAAGTCCTAGCCACCAGACGACCGGCCGGGACCGGACGTCCGGCGCCTGAAGCATCAGCCGAGTCCCAGCCAGTGGATGTTCGGTCCAGACCGGACGACCGGTGCCCCGACACCCGAAGCAAACGAGCGGACATCCGGTCCGGACCGGACGACCGGCGCACCTGCACCCGAACCGAAGTCAGCGGAAGACCGACGTTTCCGGATGTCCAGCACCCCCATCATAGAGCGGAACCAGCAGATGACCGGAGGGCACCGGACGTCCGGCAGCTCCTGAGACACTGGACGACCGGTCCCCAGCGGACGTCCGGTACCTGTCTGCGCATAGTGTTCGGGCCCGAGGCCCATGTACCCCTTCACTTCGCCCCCATTTGTACTGAGACTATAAATTGACCCCCCATTCATCCTAGCTAGGGTTAGCATTGGTTTAGCTCATTTGAGAGATAGAGCATTGGTCATCCATATCGGAGAAGATCCACCTTGGCCCCACGAGAGAGACCGCGGCCCCTCTTCGGAGAAGATCCACCTTGGATTCAAGACCCCTTTACGGGAAGATCCCCTTGTGGATGCAAGACCTCCTCACAGAGAAGAACTGGTTACCATGTATCGTCCCTAGTTGTCCGTGGATTCGTGTATCGTTCTATGTACTCGAGGATCTAGCCCGTGTGTGACTTATTCGTGTCGGTTTAGTGATTTCCTCTTGTGTTTTCCTTCCGTTCGTCCTCATGTTCTCCGTGATTTCCCCGGGATCCGCTCCTTTCGTGAAAGATCGGGCGATTAGTGTCTCTACCCTACATCAGTTTCTTTCTGGAAGTTTGGGGTTATATAAGAGGTGTTCGAGTCGGGAACAAGTCAGGGGGTCCCCGAGGCGGCCACAAGGTAGGGGGCGCGCCCAAGGGGGTAGGGCGCGCCCCCACCCTCGTGGTGGCATTGGGACTCTTCTGGCCCATCTTCGGTACTCCGTGGGCTTCTTCTGGTCCAAAAATGATCTCCGTGAAATTTCAGGTCAATTGGACTCCGTTTGGTTTTCCTTTTCTGTGATACTAAAAAATAAGGAAAAACAGAAACTGGCACTGGGCTCTAGGTAAATAGGTTAGTCCCAAAAATCATATAAAATAGCATATAAATGCATATAAAACATCCAAGGTTGATAATATAATATCATGGAACAATCAAAAATTATAGATACGTTGGAGACGTATCAAGGATGTGCCCATTGTTGTTGCTAATGTTACTATTTTGACTGACTTTGTTATACTTGAGATGCCCGAGGACGACAACATGTCGATTATCCTTGGTAGACCCTTCTTGAATACTACAGGGTCTGTTATTGATTGCAATAAAAGCAAGGTCACTTTTCACATCAATGGAAATGAGCATACAGTGCACTTTCCGGAGAAACAATTCCAAGTGAATGGTATTAATGTTATTGAAAAATCTCCGACAATCACTATTGGAAGTTTTCAAATACCTCTACCTACTATCAAAAACAAATATGAAATGCTTATTGTTGGGACATTCTTATCCCCATTGAGGTAACTTAGTGATTTACGAAAGTTCTTCGGTTTCATGCTAATCAAAAGTGGTTGTTAATAAGACTTGATCAACCTTATTAATGGATCATTTTTGAACGGTATGAAGTTGATGAATTTAGTAAGCACTACTTTGTGTCCCTACTTTTTATTCTGTGTCTTTATTAGTTAAATACAATAAAATGCCATGTTTTGTCTGTGTTTTGAATTTCCCGTGCAATAAAAAATGACCCAAAAATAAAAGTTCTCAGAATGCCCTGAAAATTTAATACGATTTTTCTCTGAATATTTAAGAATTTTTAGTGCAAATAACATTAGAGCTAGGTGCTCCAGGTGGGCACAATCCACCTGGGCGCGGCAGGACCCCTAGGCGGGCCCTGGTTAGTTGTGGTCCCCACGTGGGCCCCCCTCACTTACCTCTTTATACCACATCATCACCTACCTCTAGAAAAATTCCCCATAGCTCTCTCTCTCTCTTATGTTCTTGCTCTCAAACCTGCGGATTTCGATCTCTTTGCTCGAAGCTCCAATTCTGAAACTGTTTCGGTGGATTGTTTCTTGGTATGTGACTCCACCATTTGCACAATTAGTTTTTGTTTTAGTGGTTTATATTTTGAATAATAAGCTAGTCTTGGTGCTGTTGTAGATGATCTCACATGTTGGATTCTTAGTTTTCTAAGTAGTTTGAATGCTTGCTTTGGCCTCTATGTATCCTATGAGTAGTTGCTATCAATCTTATAAAGTTTTGTTGACAAATTTTTGTCACCCAAAAATTTTCAGAAAATTGTACGCGGACATGTGAACCTGTTTGGAAGGAGTTCCTCGAGGAGGCGATTCTCGGGGGCATCCTTTAGTGACAGCTCCGCTCACTGGTCATATGTTGAACCAAGTGAAAGATCCACTCGAGATGCCGCCACCAAAACATGCTTATGGCCTTGCGATGAGTATATGATACGTGTGGGCATTAAAGAAGAATTTGAGCAAGATGTTCACAATGCCAGTCTTGGTGCCTACCTTTCAGATAAGTGTGAACAACACCACCTTCTCACTTAAACATTTGTCAAAGGATTTAAATTCTTTCGCCCGTGAGTCTAGGGTGTCGTTTATGCTTTATGATAACCCATTTACCATATCACTAGAAAATTTTGCTTACTAATGCAAACTCCCGTATTGGGGTTCGCTTGACGAACCGCCAATGGCTGAGTATCAAACATTCCTGTCTAGTCTTTGTTACGATGAGACGAGGGGAGTGACACAAGGTAGAATAAAGAGCATTCATTTTCCCGCAATTCAGTACTTTGCATTATTTAACGGGAAATGTATAGTAGGCAAGCAACACTGTAGTACACTCTGTGCTCCAGACTTGAACCTCATCCACACCGCTCTCACCGGTGAAGGTAATTATAACTTTAGAGCGATTGTTGCACGCAGACTTCAGCACAACGCTAACAGTGAATATATGCTACGCGTTTAGCACGAGGGCTGGGTGTTGCACCTTTGCCCTTTGATCCTACCCTACCCATGCAGTATTTATATTTTGCCACCCTAAAGGAACATAATATTCTCAAGGGAAAGGTTGACAACTTCACTTATAATCTATTGTTTAACCAAACATCCATTGTGCACACATATTTGCCAGCGCCTGCTCTTTTTTATTATCAAAGAAAAGGAAGATATTTTGTTCTTGAGTGTGAGGCCCGAGCTCACAAGGCAGCAGTGGAGGCAGCACGGTAGGCCGAGGCATCTACACCGAGAGCTTCCATGAGCTACCACACTAACTACTATCCAGACTTGTGATTGACTACCAAGTTAGGCCAAAAGCATAAGCTTGGGGGAGTACGTGTTTCTCACTGACATTACATTCATGTCCACATATTCATCATGTCAGTGTTCACACTTTTCCATTGTATCATCCATGTTTTAATTTTATTTTTCTTGCTTTCTTCTTCTGTGTTTGAAAAACTTTAGAAAAATCAAAAAAATTAGTTGTATCTAGCTTAGTTTCCATGCATGCTTAGCTATAGTATTAAAAAGAAAACCCAAAAAGATTTCCTTGTTCTTCTTTTGCCTACTGGGAGCTTTCCTGTGTAAATAGTTTTTCTCGTTTTTGTTTTCCCCTTATATTTGGTTGTTCAAGAAAACCAAAAACTCCAAAAATATTTTAGTGTGTTTCTCCGAATTTCTTTTCCTTTTATTCGAGTTGTAACAAGGAGAAGACCACGATGAAAATGTTGAGTGGCTCTGATATGAATAATTGTTGAACTAATAAAGAGCCCATTTTACCTTGTCTTCTCCTGTTGAATAAAATGTTTGCAGATTCCAGCTTAGTCCATGGCACTCTTGGACTATTATTATTTTCACATCGTTCAGTCATGCAAGTGACAGGCAATAATGAGGATATTTGATGAACTGGCCATGGCAGAGAAAAACTTGTATGTACTCGACTTGTTCTATTTGTGTAAATATGTTTAACCTAGTATCCATGATTCGGCCCATTATGATTGAACATGTTTGCAATGACAATGAGAAATTATAGTTTCTCATGCCATGCATAAGTAGCTGGGGGTGAACAATTATTTATCTTGGACATCAACATTGGGTTAAAATGATTGTGATGTAGTATGATGATCTGGTATCCTCCTCTGAATGTTCGAATGGCTTGACTTGGCACATGTTCATGCATGTAGTTGAGTCAGAACCAACATAGCCTCTATGATATTTATGTTCATGGTGTTCATATCCTACTCATTCTAGTGTCCAATGTTACTTACGCATAATGCATGATCATGATCATTGTTACTCTCTAGCTGGCCGCTTCTCAACCTAATTGCTAGCTTCGCCTGTACTAAGTGGGGATTCTGCTTGTACAACAAAAACCCTGAACCCAAAGTTATTCCAGATGAGTCCACCATATCTACGTATATGCGGTATTACCCTGCCGTCCTAAGTAAATTTGCATGTGCAACCTCTAAAAACTTCTAAAAAATATCTGTTTTGTGTGCCTGGATCGTTCATGGAACGACAGGAGGTAGTCGGTATCTTCCATGCTAAGCGGGTTATTCTCAGGTTGAGTGTTTATTCAATCGCCATCACACGAGAAAAGGGCAGTAATAGGGATGCCCAGTCCCAAACTTAAAAATACAAAAAGAGTTAATAGCTCGAATAATCAAACAAAAACTCCCAATGGAGTCAAAACCTTTGCTTTTTATCGCTTGGGAACCGCCACTAGCTTGTTTAGCATTGGATATATTGATAACCGATAGTCGTGAAGTAAATGAGAAGGGTGCATGTCTAAAAATATCGTTTATCTCTGTTTTAAAAACTTGAGCTCTGGCACCTCTGCAAATCACTGCTTCCCTCTGCAAAGGGACTATCTATTTACTTTTATATTGTGTGTAGCTAATGCATTGTGTGTATCTAATGTTGGGTGCATCATGACTGGATCTTTTCTACCATGAATTACAATGTTTAGTCGCTGCTTGGAGATTGTAGGTGCTCTGCATTTATGTTTTGCGGTCTCAGAAAGGGCTAGCAAGATACCACTATTGTCATATTATATCATGGTTGTTTTGAGAACGTGTTGCCTTTTGAGATGTCTTATTATTGCTCACTAGCTGATTATGTCATTGATATCCGTTAATATAATCTTTAAGAGTTATTGTCGGCATGGTTAGTTATAATATTGGCTGAAAACCTGGGTGCTGTTTAAGTTTATTTATGCAAACAAGGGCAAAAGAGTTCGTAAAAGTTTTTATTTTTCACTTTCAGTTTATCAACTGAATTGCTTGAGGACAAGCAAAGGTTTAAGCTTTGGGAGTTGATACGTCTCCAACGTATCTACTTTTCCTAATGCTTTTCCTCTTATTTTGGACTCTAATTTGCATGATTTGAATGAAACTAACCCCGGACTAACGCTATTTTCAGCAGAACTACCGTGGTGTTTTATTTATGCAGAAATAAAAGTTCTCGAAATGGAACGAAACTTTGCAAGGATTTTTATATAATAAATGAGAATTTTTGGAGCCAAGATCCACCAAAGAGGGGCACCTGGGTGGGCACAACCCACCAGGGCGCGCCTGATACGTCTCCAATGTATCTATAATTTTTGATTGTTACATGCTATTATATTATCTGTTTTTGATGTTTAATGGGCTTTAATACGCTCTTTTATATTATTTTTGGGACTAACCTATTAACAGGAGGCCCAGTGCTAGTTTCTGTTTCTTTACCTATTTTAGAGTTTCACAGAAAAGGAATATCAAATGGAGTCGAAACAGAATGAAACATTGACGATGATCTTTCTTGGACCGAAAGCAATCCAGAAGACTTGGAGTCGAACTATGGAACTCCACGAGGCGGCCACGAGGCAGGAGGGCGCGCCCAGGGGGTAGGTGCGCCCCCACCCTCGTGGGCCCCTCGTAGCTCCACCGACGTATTTCTTTCGCCTATATATACTCTTATACCCTAGAAACATCGCAGAGAGCCACGAAACCACTTTTCCACCGCCGCAACCTTCTGCTTCCGTGAGATCCCATCTTGGGGTCTTTTCCGGCGATCTGCCGGAGGGGGAGTCGATCAGGGAGGGATTCTACATCAACACCATAGCCTCTCTGATGAAGCGTGAGTAGTATACCACAGACCTTCGGGTCCATAGTTCTTAGCTAGATGGCTTCTTCTCTCTCTTTGATTCTCAATACAAAGTTCTCCTCGATGTTCTTGGAGATCTATTTGATGTAATACTCTTTTGCGTTGTGTTTGTCGAGATCCGATGAATTGTGGGTTTATGAACAAGATTATCTATGAATATTATTTGGGTTCTTCTCTGAATTCTTATATGCATGATTTGATATCTTTGCAAGTCTCTTCGAATTATCGGTTTAGTTTGGCCTACTAGATTGATCTTTCTTGCAATGGGAGAAGTGCTTAGCTTTGGGTTCAATCTTGTGGTGTCCTTTCCCAGTGACAGTAGAGGCAGCAAGGCACGTATTGTATTGTTGCCATCGAGGATAAAAAGATGGGGTTTATGTCATATTGCTTGAGTTTATCCCTCTACATCATTTCATCTTTCTTAATGCGTTACTCTGTTCTTATGAACTTAATACTCTAGATGCATGGTGGATAGCGGTCGATGTGTGGAGTAATAGTAGTAGATGCGGAATCATTTCGATCTACTTGACACGGACGTGATGCCTATATTCGTGATCATTGCCTTAGATATCTTCTTAATTATGCGCTTTTCTATCAACTGCTCGGCAGTAATTTGTTCACCCTCCGTAATACATGCTATCTTGATAGAAGCCTCTAGTGAAACCTATGGCCCCCGGGTCTCTTTCTTATTATACTGCATCTCTTTTATTTACATCGCATATCATTTACTATTTTGCAATCTTTACTTTCCAATCTATACAACAAAAGTTCCAAAAATATTTACTTTACTATCTTTATTAGATCTCACTTTTGTGAGTGGCCGTGAAGGGATTGACAACCCCTTTATCGCCTTGGTTGCAAGGTTCTTGATTGTTTGTGCAGGTACTAGGTGACTTGTGTGTTTTCTCCTACTGGACTGATACCTTGGTTCTCAAAATTGAGGGAAATACTTATGCTACTTTGCTGCATCACCCTTTCCTCTTCAAGGGAAAACCAACGCATGCTCAAGAGGTAGCAAGAAGGATTTCTGGTGCCGTGGCCGGGGAGATCTATGCCAAGTCAAGACATACCAAGTACCCATCATAAACTCTTCTCCCTCGCATTACATTATTTGTCATTTGCCTCTCGTTTTCCTCTCCCCCACTTCTAAAACGATTTTAGAAAAACTTTGCCTTTTCTTCGCCCTTGCTTCCTTTTTATTTGTCTCTTTCTCCATGGCCGAATCTAGAGGAACTTTGAGTTTTCTCTCAGGACCAAGTATCTTGGATAACCCATCTATCCTTTCCAAGCTCATAAATAATGATGCTATGGAAAAACTTACTGGGATAGTTGAGGAGGATTTCAATCTTGATGAAGATGATCCCAGAATTTTTCGCTATTTCCTTTATGAATCTTTGAAGGATGCTTGGGATCAGCTGCTGAGAATTCAGGCCAACTATGTGCCCCAATATCAAATTGAGGTTTACTTAAAGATCTTTTATTTTGGCCTCCCCCCTTCTTTTAAGAAAGTTTTGGATTCTATTTTTGAAAGCGGTTTTCTTGGAGGGGATGCCATCGATACTTATGGGAATATGAAAACCATATTTGGGCACCCCAAGGAAAAGGATGTTGAATCTACCGCCATTATGAGTTTCTATCAAAACGGAATAATTAAAGAGATGAAGGCAAGTTTAGATGTAAATTTTTGCAATGTGCTTAATCTTTCTTCCACTATATATGGCCATGTGCTCTCACAAAATAGAAACATAAATGCTATAGATAACAAATTTTCTCTTTTCTTCCCCAATACCAAAGATTGCAATACCTAGATCTATTCTTGTTTTTATGCCTAGCTAGGGGCATTAAACGATAGCGCTTGTTGGGAGGCAACCCAATTTTATTTTTGTTCTTTGCTTTTTGTTCCTGTTTAGTTATAAATAATTCATCTAGATTCTATTATGATTGATGTTTTAATTAGTGTTTGTGCCATGTAAAGCCTTTAGGATCTTCTTGGGTGATTGGTGTTTGATCTTGCTGATAAAAACAGGAAGTATGCACTCACGAAAATAATTATAAATTTTTACCAGAGAGCGATAAAATACCAATTTCAACTGCAGTAGATCAATATACTTTTTATCCTAGTCGTCATTATTTTAAAAAAAATTTGGAGTTACAGAAGTATTTGAAAGTTACAGATTGCTACAAACTATTCTGTTTTTGACAGATTCTATTTTTCGTTTGTTGTTTGCTTATTTTGATGAATCTATGAGTAGTATTGGGGGGTATGAACCATAGAGAAGTTGGAATACAGTAGGTTTAACACCAATATAAATAAAGATTGAGTTCATTACAATACCTTAAACTAGTGGTTTATTTTCTTATACTAACAGAGCTCATGAGATTTTCTGTTGAAGTTTTGTGTTGTGAAGTTTTCAAGTTTTTGGGTAAAGATTTGATGGAATTTGGAATAAGGAGTGGCAAGAGCCTAAGCTTGGGGATGCCCAAGGCACCCCAAGGTAAAATTCCAGGACAACCAAAAGCCTAAGCTTGGGGATACGCCGGAAGGCATCCTGATATAGGATGAAATCCTAGAGGGGGATCTTTTCACACTTGGAGGGGGAAAAGGGCTAACCCTCAAGAACACAAACAGGAAAACACTCAAACAATTCCCCAATCACACATCCACTAGGATAGCAACATAAGATCCACAAGTCACAAACACAATCAAAGGAAAGATACAATGGCAAAGTTCTTCCCACTCCTAGGAGATGAGGTCTTGAAGATAGTCTTCTCCTAGAGGAGGTCTTGAAATCCACTAGGATTCTTCCCAAAGGGGTCTTGATTCCACAAATGGTAAGGTAGAAGGAGCAAAGCTCACAAATATCTCATCTCATACTTTGCTCATACTTTGCTAACCCTAAACATAGCCCTAGGTACGGTTTATATAGTCTCGGGGTCGAAAGAGATGAAGAGGGGCTCGGATTGGGGATCTCAGCCGTCCATCCTGGGAGGCCCGTGTGCACGGGGTAAGTTGGGCCCGTGCGCACGGGGGTCCCATGGGCACGATACAGGCCTGTGCGCACGGGGTGCTCTAGCGCCAACTTTCTGGATAGCCCGTGGGCACGGGGTCTCGAGGGCCCGTGCGCACGGGGTCACCTGGGACTTCCAGTTTTGATGCTGTTGCACTCCGTCTTGGTCTGCGTGGCCTTGGGGTGGTTCCTCTTCTCCTTGGGGGTGCTCCTGAGACTCTTGGTGGTGTTCCTCTTCATACCTAATGAGACATAGCGTATCTTGGTGAGGTAGCAATAATGTTCCATTCGTATCCATATGCAAGCTAAGTAGGAAGGAGTTCACCTCGGCTTCCAAAGCACGTGTTCTCGCTCTTGTCATAGGTCCACATGGGGCTTGTTGTGTCGGTGTAGAGTCCATGGGGATGATGGAAGGATGCTCCGCATCATCCACCCCCCCCCCCTTGGGAGAGATCCGTCCACGGATCGTGATCTTCATCACCATGGTACTTGGCCAAGTCTTTGACGTTGAATGTGTCGCTCACATTGTACTTGTCTCATGGGATGTCGACCTTGTAGGCGTTGTCGTTGTAGCGTGCGAGTACCTTGAATGGGACATCGTTTCTTGGGGGTAGCTTGGACTTGCGCTCCTTGGGAGAACGATCCTTGCGGAGATGTACCCAAATGTAACATCCCAAATTCTAAATTTTGGAATGTTATATTAAATAGATAGATTTGATTGATTGTTTGATTGATTGACTGAAAGTGAGTGAATTCGTAACTTTTTGAAAGTTAAATGAGAGGGAATAAAAGGACTTTCCCAAACTTCCATTTTTGTATTTATGATCTCCGTCAATTCAAATTCTTTTCAAATACAAAACCCTCGAGAGAAGATGACATGACTTCTTCCATTTAAATAAATGAAAAGGGTTTTGAAAAGATTTGAATTTCATTTGGAAATATTTTTAATTCAGAAACTTCAAGCAACTCAATGATTTTCATGAGAGAAGATAAAATGACTTCTTCAAATTATATGAAATATGAGTTGGGAGCTTAAAAGGATCAAAATTTAAAATCCTTTTGAAATTATTTTCAATTTGGAGTTATTTGGGTTTTACTCAAATTATTTTTCTCCAATTTTTTTAACAGAAAATAGGGTAACATGATTCCCTAAATCAGAAAATTGGAGCGAAATAAATTTGAATTAATTTTGGTATTTTTGTAATGATTTTTATAGGATTTTATTAGACCAATAGCACTCTTTGAATTATCTGAATTTGTGTGCATTTTATTTAATGCTAGGAAAATGTTCAGCTTGTAGAAAATATTTTTCTGAAATTTTTGATATATAATATGCCTATATAAAGTTTTATTTTTATTTTCATTTTTCAGTTTATCGCTTTCTGTTTTAAAAAAACAAATAACAAATCTGCGCCCGCGCCTGAAACTAAATGTCGCCCACGTGCGCATCGTAGTACTAGCGGGCGCCCCATCTTTTCTTTTTCTTTATCCTAAGTGGGCCAAGCCCAGCCAGCCTTTTCTTTCCAGATTTTATTTTCTTTCTTCCTTTGAAAAAAACTGCCACTCTAGTGTACGCGCACGGCCGGGCCGAACTTTTAGCCCATGCGATCTTTTTCAAATTTCATCCGCGTACGTATAGGTTTAGTCCCACATTGCCTAGCCTTTGACCCCTAAGCATCTTTTTCATCAATAAATAAAGACCCATAGAGACTCCAAAAATTATCTGATTCGGGTTAAATCAATATTTTGGTTTGACTAGATTCATTTAAGAAAAAAAAAATTCTCCTCTCTGGCGCGACTTCTGGAAGTTGTCTCCTCTCTCCAAAGTTGTCTTTTCTTTGCCTTATAAAGGTATCTTTCTTTGTTTTGTTTCTTCTTCTGCTTCTTATACTTCTGTAGTTTATTATTATTTTTAGACTAATACGATTGAATAATTAGATTATCAGTTAGTCTACGTATTTGTACGTTAGACCTTAACCGTAGCTATTTTTCTTTCGTAAAACAGCTTGGCCCTGATTTTTCAAATAGCCATAACTTTTCACTCGTTTATCCAAATTAGATGAAACCAACGCCTATAGCTTCGTCTTGTTTTCACCTATCCAGTGAACCTGTCACATCAACTTTTTGAAATTTTCAAATTTCGAATTTTGTTCAGATTCATATTCAAACTTCTTTTGAACATAACTTGAGTTTCGTAACTCCGATTTAGTTGATTCTTTTTGCAAATCGAAGCTCTTGACCTAAACTTTCTAATAAGGCCAAATTCATTTAATGTTGGTACTGTTAGAAATTGTTTTATATTGCAAGAGTTATTTGCTTGGTTTTGACGTTTTCCGAATTGTCTTCTTCGTTCTTCCCGATCTTTTGAGTGATTGCTTATGTGTGGTTACTATTGCTTGCTTACGATAGATTGACCGGAGTGTGACGAGTGGAACTATCAAGAGTTTTGAGTGCGAATCATCTACATCAACATTGCACGCAAGTTCACACTTTGATCATACCCCTTTATCACCCAGTTTTTATGCATTAGTTCCAATCCTCAAACATTGCATGGTTAGGACGTGATTTTAACATGTGGGTTGGGAAGTAGTTGTTGAGGTAGAACCTATTACCCTGTTACATTCAAACCAAACCCTTGGGAGTTACTTCTACGCGTTGCTTAATTTGCTATGCTATGCTCGTAGACGTGGTTTGGGTGAGTGAAATCCATGACAGATGTGAGATTGTTAATTAATTGTTCAACTTAAGGTGGCAACTTAAATACACATCTGGGTGGATTGAGGCACCTGGAGTACCCAGTGGTGCCTGTATTTTTGGAAATCCCGGAGTACCCGTGTGATTTTCCTATGGACCGCCACCCAGGCTCAAAGGGATCATAAGATTATTCATGCTAGAAACTTCCGTGTGCAGCCACAAGCTATTATGGGCTCTAGCATAGTTGAGTAAGTTACGTGAAGCTCTTGAAGAGGTGGATCAGCAGGTAGAGGGTTGTAGGTTTGGTATGGTCTGCCTGGAGTAGAGAGTTAATGTTTCTGAAAGACTGTGTCTCGGTCATCCGTTTCTCAAACACCATGTAGTGCGAGATATCCAACGGAGGCGATCGAGTCTTGTGGGGAAAAGTGCGCAAACCTATGCAGAGTGTATAATCTAATCATGGTTAGCCGTGTCCCCGGTTATGGACAATTTTGAGTCTCTGGTCTTTGGATATTCATGATGATCTCAACACTCTATTTAATCAACTTGATTGGGTTAATGATTATTATTTTGGGATTGAGTTGGAGGAACCTTCTCAATATTTTCAACCAACTTTGTAGTTAAATAAAATATATTCCTTTGCAGTAGGAAAAATTGGCTTTTCGCAAAAACGCCGCCGGCGACCTCTGGACGCGGCGGAGTCCGCGCCACAGGCCACGGGGACGGCGTCTGAGAGCACCGAGGCGTAGCCCGGGCTCTCGCGCACCTGGAGGGGTAGGTGGGAGGAGCTGGGGAGGACGGGGCTCGCCGGAGCAAAGTTCGCGGCGGCGGCCGGAGCTCGGCTTCGAGCGGGAACGGCATGCGGGGCACGGGGAGGCCACCTGAGGGGCTCGGCGGCACCCTCGTGGCACCGGGAGCACGCTAGGGTGCTTGGTTTGGGCGGAGGCGGGCCGAGACGATGACGGCGACATGGACGGCGGCGAGAAGCTTCGGCCATGGTGGGGAGGAGGGCTACGGCGAGCGGGCAGCGAAATGGAGAGAGGGGAACGGTGGCGGAGCTCACCGCGGTTGCAGCGGCGTCGAAGCGAGCTCGGGGAAGGCTTGGGGCAGCCGGAGCGACGACGGCGATCTCGTCGGCCGAAGCTTGAAGACGACAGCGATTGCGATGAAGCGGAGCTCGCCCGGGTTGCTTTGCTCGGTGAGGAGGGAGAGGGGGTCGCGGCGGAGCTGGGAAGCGTGTCGGGGAGGTGAGGGGAGGCCGGTGGCCGCGGCAACGGCGAGCGGCGGCGGTGATGGCGCTCGGGTGTGCGAGGGAGAGAGCAGGGGGAGAGGAGGAGGGCGAGGGAGAGTGCGAGAGGGATCGGGGTGGCTGCGTGGCGTCGTCCGGGCGTTCCAGGGCGACGAGGAGGGCGCCAGGCAAGCAGGGAGGCTGGTGGCGTGGCGCGGTGGCGCGCGCGCGCGCCGGGCACGCTCCCCTCCCTCTGTCGAGGACGAAGACGACAGAGGAGGAGGCGGGCTGGGCCGCCTGCTGGCTGCTGGGCCGGCCAGGCCGCACAGGAGCTGGGCCGCAGGTAAGTTTCTCCTCTTTCATTTTTGTTTTCTAATTTTTCTGACATTTGTTTTGATTTAATTAAAATATTAAATCATTTAATTACCTTATGCCAATTTTTGCAGGAGCTAGCTATATTATTCCAGAGCTCCCCAACAGGTGGCATAATTTTTGGACATATATTAATATATATAACTAATATATTTCCAATGCAAATATTTATGCATTAATTCCAAATGCCCAAAATAAATACCTATGAGCTCTTAAAAATATTGGTTTGATTTTTAACTCTGTCCAATATTTTCAGAGAGCAACATGAGCATTTTGTTGGACCCTTTTGGAGAAATTTTTATTTGGGTCATTTTCAAAAATGATTCTGAGGGTTCCACCAATCCTCATTTCAAATTTAAATGGAATATAAACATGATGCACAAATGACTAGCTAGTCTAGGTCATACCAGACTAGGGATGTGACAACTCGCCCCCACTTGAAAGAATCTCGTCCCGAGATTCAGGGGTCGGCGGAAAGAAAGCGGGGTACTCCAGTCGAAGACGATCTTCTCGCTCCCAAGTAGCTTCTCTCTCGGAATGATGAGACCACTGAACTTTGAGAAACTTGATGTTCTGACGTCGGGTAATACGCTCGGCTTGATCAAGAATGCGAACCGGGTACTCTCGGTATGTGAGGTTATCTTGGAGATCAAGCGTTTCGTGGTCCACTCCACGGATAGGATCCGAGAAGCAACGCTTGAGCTGAGAGACGTGGAAGACATCATGAACTCGAGAAAGATGTGGGGGTAGTTCCAACTGGTAGGCAACCTCTCCTCGTTTAGCGAGAATGCGAAAATGACCAATGTAACGAGGAGCCAACTTGCCCTTGATACCGAAACGATGGGTACCCTTCAAAGGAGTAACCCGAAGGTAAGCTTTGTCGCCAATTTCATAAGTCATATCCTTATGATGACGATCGTACTGGCTTTTCTGACGAGACTGGGCTGTTTTCAAATTCTCACGAATGATGCGAACTTGCTCTTCTGCCTCCTGGATCATATCCGGTCCAAAGAATTATCTTTCACCGGTTTCTGACCAGTTCAAAGGTGTTCGACATCTTCGTCCATAGAGAACCTCAAAAGGAGCTTTCTTGAGGCTGGATTGATAGCTATTGTTATAAGCAAACTCGGCAAAAGGAAGACATTTCTCCCAATCCATACCGAATGAGATAACGCAAGCTCTGAGCATGTCTTCGAGAATTTGATTGACCCGTTCCACCTGACCACTCGACTGAGGGTGGAAAGCGGTACTGAAGGAAAGATGGGTTCCCATGGCAGTTTGGAAACTCTCCCAGAAATGATAAGTGAAAAGACTGCCACGGTCTGAATTGATCTCTAGTGGAACACCATGAAGTGACACTATTCGAGAAATGTATAAGTCAGCAAGCTGACTAGCAGTGATACTCTCTCGAACAGGAAGGAAGTGAGCCACTTTGGAAAGACGATCAACGACTACGAAGATAGCGTTATTCCCTCTCTTGGTCCTGGGAAAGCCGGTGATGAAGTCCATACCAACTTTATCCCATTTCCATTCAGGAATAGCTAAAGGCTGAAGGGTGCCAGCAGGTCTTTGATGTTCTGCCTTAACGCGACGACAAACGTCACATTTAGCAATGAACTCAGTGATTTCCCTCTTCATCCTAGTCCACCAGAACCTCTGGCGTAGATCCTGATACATCTTAGTACTACCGGGATGAATCGTGAGAGGAGATTCATGCACCTCCTTAAGAATCAACTGCCGAAGAGGTTGCTTCTTGGGGACCACCAGGCGGTTCCCAAAGAAAACAACACCTCGATCATCTATAGAGAAACTACCAACAACTCCCTTCTTAACGTTATCCTTGATACGAGAAATACCCGTATCATATTGCTGGCTAGTTATGATCTGATCCTCAAGAGTAGGTTTCGCCACCAAGGTAGAAAAGAATCCGTGAGGAGCAATGTGAAGGTTAAGCTTACAGAAGTCCTCATGGAGAAGGGGTTGGCCTTGCTGCAACATGAGATTGTTGCAATAGGATTTACGGCTTAGAGCATCAGCCATGACATTGGCTTTGCCTCGGGTGTAGGTAATCCCTAGATCATAATCTGTGATTAACTCCAACCAACGTCTTTGCCTAAGGTTCAGGTCTGGTTGGGTGAAGATATACTTGAGACTCTGGTGATCGGTGTAGATCTCGCAACGTTTACCAAGGAGGTAATGTCGCCAGGTCTTGAGTGCATAGACTACGGCTGCAAGCTCTAGATCATGTGTAGGATAATTATCCTCATGTGGATGCAACTGTCGAGATGCATAGGCAATCACATGACGATCCTGCATAAGAATGCAACCTAGTCCCTGTCGTGAGGCGTCGCAGTAGATAATAAAGTCTTTAGTGAAATCCGGTGGCACAAGTATGGGAGCAGAAGTCAGGCGTCTTTTCAGTTCCTGAAAACTGTACTCACACTGTGGGGACCACTCAAACTTTTTATCTTTCTTGAGAAGTTCCGTGAGGGGTTTGGCTACTTTGGAGAAGTTTTCAACAAAGCGGCGACAATAGCTGGCTAGACCAAGGAAGCTCCTAACTTGTTTAACGGTTTCAGGTGGAGTCCAATCGAGAACAGCCTGAACTCTCTCGGGATTGACAGCAATGCCCTTACCAGAAATTACGTGGCCTAGGTAGGTCACTTCTGGCAACCAAAATTCACACTTGGAGAACTTGGCATAAAGGCGGTGCTCTCTGAGTTTTTCTAACACAAGTCTAAGATGTTCGGCATGCTCTTCCTCGTTCTTCGAGTAAATAAGAATATCATCGAGGTAAACCACGACGAACTTATCTAAGTACTCCATGAAGATCGAGTTCATCAAGCGGGAGAATGTGGCTGGGGCATTGGTTAGGCCGAAGGACATGACGGTGTACTCGTACTGGCCATAACGAGTGACAAAAGTTGTCTTGGGAATGTCCCCGTTTCTGATCTTGATTTGGTGGTATCCTAACCTTAAATCCATCTTGGAGAAGACTGAGGATCCAGCGAGCTGATCATACAGGTCGTTGATCCTGGGGAGTGGATATTTGTTCTTTATCGTGACCAAATTAACGGGACGATAATCTACAACCATCCGGTCCGTACCGTCTTTCTTCTTGACAAAGAGGACGGGGCAAGCCCAAGGAGAAGAACTAGGACGGATGAAACCCTTTTGCAAGGACTCATCGAGTTGTTTCTTAAGCTCGGCTAGTTCTAGGGGTGCCATCTTGTAAGGTCTCCTAGAGATTGGAGCCGTTCCTGGGATAAGATCTATGACGAACTCTACATCTTTGTCAGGTGGAACACCTGGCAGTTCCTCTGGAAAGACATCCAGAAAGTCACGGACTACCGGGATATCTTCAAGGTCTGGAAGAGGGCTGGCATTAAGAGAATAGAGCTGACGCTTGGCAACTCTATTGGAGACGGTGACTATCTTGCCAGATGGGTGTGTAAGCTGAACAGATCTGGTGTAACAATCAATCTTGGCATGATGAGCTGTCATCCAGTCCATACCCAAGATGATGTTAATATCTGAGGACTTGAGGGCTACAAGTGATGCAAGGAATACAAGTCTGTCAACAAGGATTTCATTACCATGGCTAATTCTAGTGGTTTGCCATCTAGACCCTGGGGTTTGGGTTTCAAGCGGAGTTGGCATATCACAAAATGACATGTCGTGCAAACGAGCATAGCCTTCAGAAATGAAGGAGTGAGATGCTCCAGTATCGAATAGAACTGATGCTGGATGACAGTTCACAAGGAGTGTACCAAGAACGACATCCGGATCATCATGAGCGTCTTTAGCTGAGACGTGATGCACACGTCCACGTTCAGTGGGGGCTGACTTGACACTGATCATCTTGCGTGATGGCTTAACACAGCCAATAGTCTTCTCGGCCTTGGGTGGAGCATAACTAGTTTGAGAACAATCACGTGCATAGTGTCCTGGCTTCCCACATGTGAAGCAAGTCCCTGAGGTTGGACGTGGACCCGCACTAACAAGGGGTCTACCAGTAGGCCTGGGTGGAACATATGACTGAGCTGGGGAAGGCACCACATAGGATGGCCTCGGCGTATATCTAGAAGGAAGAGCGGAGTTTGGAACCCAAATCCGGCGCTTTTGAGAACTAGAACCGGAAGAAGATCCCAAATCACGGGTGTGCTTACGAGACTCCTCGTAAGTGAGCTGAGCTGTCTCTGCATTGATGGCCTTGTTCACAAGGGCTTGGAATGTATCACAATGATGCAGGTGGAGATCACGACGCAACTTGGGGTTGAGACCCTTCCGGAACCTAGCTTGCTTCTTGGCGTCCGTGGACACTTCTTCTGTAGCATAGCGAGCAAGGTTCTCGAACTCTCTGCTATAAGCATCAACAGCCATCTTATTCTGGGTGAGACTATAGAACTCTTCTCTCTTGCGATCAATGAGGGCCTGGGGAATGTGATGCTCGCGAAAAGCCTCAGTGAAATCCTTCCAGGTAGGAATCTGGCCAGCTGGAAGCATAGCCTCATAGCTCTGCCACCAAAGACTAGCAGGACCTTCCAGGTGGTATGCAGCATAGGTGACCTTGTCATATTCAGCTACGCTCGCGGAACGCAGCTTATGGGTGATGCTACGGAGCCAGTCATCTGCATCGAGTGGCTCGATGGAATGATGAAAGGTAGGTGGGTGCAAGCGAATGAAATCATGAATGGTAGCGGACCCTTTGAACTGATGTGCGGTGTTCTCCTCGATGCGTGCCAACAAACGGTTAGACTCACGCTTGTTCCTCTCCATTTCTAACATGAACTCTGTCAACGAAGGTGGGTCAGGAGGATCCTCATCCCTACCATATCCGTGGTTCTGGCTACGAGCAACAGAACTTGATGACATTCTGAGAAACGAAACCAGGGACGGAGTCAACATTAACTATAGGCTATAGAATGTAGGACAAGGGATTAGTATCACTCGAACTTCTAGGAAAATTCCGGCAGCATAACGACAGTAAAATGCTCAGAACGAGACATCCTACCAAAAATGGGGTGGTAACATACTCATCATCATTACTCAAGGTTCTGAGATCATACTAAACAAACTACACCGGAAGTACTCGAAAACTGGGGTATGACTCTAATCAACCAATCTTATGGGACTACGGAGTAGTAACACGTGATCCTGATAGACGGAAGAGAAAGCCTAGTTCCTTAACCCCGTAGGAAAGATAGGATGACTCAGATCAGAAGGTCATGAGGTAAAGGAGTAAAAGGAGCCTTACGTTCCTTCCCACAATCAATTCCCTTACATAACTAAAGATTTTCTAGACTCAACTTCGACCAGTTTGGCTTGGTAATCCTACAGGCAGTCAGGCTCTGATACCAGCGCTGTCAGGACCCCGACTCAATGCCACATCGATCCAGCATGTAACACCTCATATCACTTTGCGGCCTCACGCACGGTATCCCCACGGGTGTCGCCTTACCTTTGCCCGGGACTGCTTGCGCCTTTTGGCACACGTATATGATGGTGTCGCTAGCATCCATATGATAAAAGCCCGGGCTGACATGGCTAGTCGTAAACCCAAAGTGGCACTAACTTACAGGGACAGGCATCCATGACCCAGCATCGAACGTGTCGGTCATCAGCGAGTGAATCCAGGCTGTAGCACTGGGCTAACAGGACTCCGGTGAACCGGGCTGTAGCAGGCTAACAGGACTCCGGTATTCATCGCGTGACATTTCCCTGAAGGGACAGACACAGGATCGAAGAAGGACACATGCCGGCCAGCCTAAGTGTTCCGGAGCAGTAGCAAGCTACCAGGGCTCAGTGGAAGCACTAGGAGACATTTCCCGGTAAGAGAGGCTACTAAGGATAAACAACTAGATAGTCAGATCCCACACATAGCAATACACATTACACGTACGCATAACATGCAAGTATGTGCTGTACAACATGGCATCACAACATAACTCAACAACTCATATAGATAAAGGCTCAGAAGAGCCATCATAGCATTTATTACAAACAGGGGTCACATGACCCAACATTCAGAGCAATCAAGCAACAAACGGAAGCATTACATGTCTGAGTACAGACATCTATCAATGAAAAAGGCTGAAAGCCTGACTATCTACAACGTCCGGTCAAGATCGTAGCTGAGGTACAAGCTACTAGTCGAAGTCCACGAGAACACTATTAAGACCGAAGTCTCCGCTGCAAAAACATAAATAAAGCAACATGAGTACAAAGGTACTCAGCAAGACTTACATCAGATCCTATCATACATGCATTTGTATCAAGAGGGTAATGTGGGGTTTAGTTGCAGCAAGCCAGCTTTGACTCTGTGGCTATCCTGTTCTACGACTACCAGAAACTCTTGAGGTGAGACAACGTACACGAGTCCACTAATCACCACACAATACACTACTATGGATTCATCCTCGTCTCCCTACGAGAAGGCCATCCATAGCACTCACACTTGTCTTGAGCATTTTAGAGTATCCACTTCAAGTTGTCTATGTACCATGTAAGCATCCAAGAAGTCCATAACCGCGGACCCGGCTATTCGAATAGATCATGTTAACCCTGCAGGGGTGTACTTTTTCACACACGCTCTCGCCACTTACCGCCATGTACACGTCATGTATCTCGGCAACCTTCAAGCGGAAGCCTGGCGAGGGTGTCGGCCACGACCTGACTAACCACACAAGACTCTAGCCCAGGTTTATCGCCTATTCGGGTTCCATTCGCAAGGAGATCCGGCCGGGGTGTCGCTCACGGCCGCAAACGATGTGAGCAGGGTTCCCGAGCCCACCAACCGGGTGCCACTCGGTACACCGGGCCACGTGTGCCTAGTCTGTCCCAAGCCCACCCTGCCGGGTGCCACTTGGTAGAAAAATAGCACTACCTACAAACACCAGAAACTAGTTGCGACTCCTGGACAGAGATCAAGTTGGTTAATAAGCCGAGAGAGTCAATTAAGGATCCCAATGTGTGGTAGTATCGAGTCATTGGACAACATACATAGAACTCAGTGCTTAAGGACGGTTCCAGTGAGACAACCCACCATGTACTCCTACATGGCCTCTCACCGCTACCTTTACCAAATCGTGTTCACACACTTAACTCTCAGCATCAGAACATATCGTAACACTCCAATTCATTCCCAATGAATCAGACCTGACACAACTCTAAGCAATAGCAGGCATAGCATGGTAGGAACACAACAATGGCTTCAATCAACTCCTACACATGCTAGTGGGTTTCAACTATTTACTGTGGCAATGACAGGTCATGCAGAGGAATGGGTTCAACTACCGCAGCACAAAGTAGCAGATGAATCGTTGTTGTTCTAATGCAATAACTGAGAGCAGGAGCGAGAGAGTAGGGTTTTATCGAAATGAACAAGGGGGTTTGCTTGCCTGGTAGATCAACAGAGGAGGCACTGCTTCATAGACAGGTACTCTGGAACAGCTCCGGAGCAGGACCTATCGAGAAGGAACGGTGCCGGCAATCAATACACAAACATATGCAACAATATGATGCATGAACATGGCATGAAGATGTGATGCTGTTTGAGCTAATGCAACTAGTAATCATTTGGTTTGAAGTCCATTTGAACCAAAGGTTCAAATGCATCTAAATTAGGCTCTTATATATGCCATAATGTGTTTTCCCATATTCAGCATGTATAAGTTGGTTTGTCATGCATGAAACTAGTACAGATGGAAAGTTGCATTTTTCTGATAATTTTTCATATATAAATTATTTTAATCTGAGCTACGGTTGAATTGATATGAATTTTTGAAGTTTAAATCAATTTCTGGAATTTCCTGATTAATTTAAATCCAGAAATTATATTATTGCGCCAGCATGACGTCAGCACGACGTCAGCAGTCAACTGCGGCTGCTGGGTCAAACCTGACGTGTGGGGTCCACACGTCAGTGACAGGGGGTTAAACAGGGTTAGATTAACTTAATTAAAGGTTAGGGGCGGGGTCCACTGTCAGCCTCAGGGGGGGTTAATTAAGCGGTGATTAGCACTAAGCTAATCACCTGACTGCCCGCGTGCTCCCACGGTCCATGGGGCCGGCTGGACCATCAGTGGCTCGACAGGGGCTCCGCGCACTGGCGAGCGCTTCGGGACGCGGCTACGATACCATGAGTGTCACACCCTAAGCTAGTCTATGCATTAGAGTGTTGCATCATGTTTACTCTTTCATCAGAAACTTGAAATGGGGGATGACAGAACCCCCAGTCCCCTCTAAACTAACTAGGGTTTACTAAAATTAATTTTCAATGAACCTGAAATGCCCTTTCTAAAAATGCCCATTCATTTTTGTCTTGGTTCAAGAACCTCTGCCAAAAATGGTGCACATTTTCCATAGGCCATCCTAGGGTTTTTGAATTAAATCATAGATATTTGAATTTGGGCATTTAAAATTATATAAAATATTTAAATGCTCAAATATCTCCAAACTAAAATGTTTCATGTTGGAAATAATCCAACTATGGACCAGGAGTAGTTTGGTGATTTTTGGAGTTGCCTAGGTATTTTATTTAATCCAAAAGTCAGATATATTAAATAAAACACAAACAGAAAATAAATAAAGGAGTAGACTTACCTGGACCTACCTGCCCAGCCCAGCCGGCCCAGCACTGTGCTGGCCCGTGCCAGCCAGCTGCTTCCCCTTGCCAGAGCAGGCAGGGAGGTGAGCATGGCGCGCCCGAGCTCGCCACGCACCATCCAGCCTCTCTGCATCGCCCTGGTCGCCGTTGCGCCGCGTGGATCGTCTTCTGGTCGTCGCCCCGACCTCGCCGACACCCCATTCACTCTCCCCCGGCTCTCCCTCGCTCTCTCCCCCGCCCGACCGAACACCATCGTCGCCGCCGTTCGCCATAGCCACCGTCTCCGACCACCCCTCGCTCCCCCGACCAGCTCAGGAGCTCCGCCTCGACTCCCTCTTCCTCCCCACCGCTCCACAGCTCCCCGGAAGCCCTGCATCGCCGCCACGTCGTCGTTCCCCTCTTCGGGCTCCGACCACCGCCGCCGTCGAATTCGCCGTCTCCAGCGCGTCCCCGAGCCCGCTTCGACGCCCACTGCAACCGCGGTGAGCTACGCCACCGTTTCCCCCTCTCCTTCCCCTCGTTCCCTCACCGTAGCCACCTCCCCACCACGGCCGAACCTCCGCCGTCGCCGAGCTCGCCGTCGACGCAGCTCCGGTGACCATTTGGTCACCCCGGCGAGTCCAACGGGTTCACAGAACCCCGTAGAGCATCCCTAGCGCCTCGCCTTGCTCGACTTCGAGCTCCAGCACCGTTCCCGTGCACGACCGAACCCCGGCGGCCGCAGCCGAGCTCGCCGCCGTCGACTCCGGCCACCCCGACCCCAACGGGCTCCGCCAAGAGCTGCGGGTTGTCCTCAGCTCCACTCCGGTGGCCTCCGCGATCCATTTGGTGGCCGAAACGACCAAAATCACTTCCGCCGCCGCGTCGGGCTCGCCGGCGACTAAACGCCGGCAGCCGACACTGACTTTGACCACGGGTGGGCCCTGGTTGACTCCCCTGAGTCAATGACAGGTGGGGCCCAGCCCTGTTAATTAAACAGGATTAGTTTTAATTAAGTTTTAATTAATATAATCACCCTGACATGCGGGACCCACTGTCAGGTTTGACCTGGACCAGTTCCGTTGACCTGCTGACGTCACACTGACGTCAGGCTGACGCAGTAATTGAATTTCTGGATTTAAATTAAATCAGGAAATTCCAGAATATTATTTAAACTTCAAAAATTCATAACTTTTATTCTGTAACTCCAAATTGGACAAATTATATATGAAAAATGATCAGAAAAATCCAATCTATCCATCTGTACTATTTTCATGCATGATCAAACAAGTTAAACTGATATTTTAAGCAGAATAAGGAAAAGCACTTAAAAGGCCATATTTGAGTTTGAAATTTGAATCTTTGATTCAAATTTGTTCAAACCCTCTGGTTTTAGTTGCATTAGCCCAACACACTCATATTGCCATGTTTCATGCATGCATCATATTGTTGCACATTGTTTGGTGATGCTTGTGTATCGATGTCCTTTGCGACAGGTTCTGTCCCCGAGGAGTACCGTGATTACCCTAACGAAGAACCGTATCCGTGCATCGAACCATCAGGCAAGCAACCAACCATTTGATCATATCGATACAATCCCATGTTCTCGCTCCTGCTCTCTTTTACTGCATTAAGACAACGCGATTCAAACTGCTGTGTGCTACGGTAGTTGAACCCATTTCCTCTGCATGACCTGTCATTGCCACAGTAACTAGATGAAACCCACTAGCATGTGTAGGAGTTGATTGAGCCATATGTATGTGTTGTTCCTACCTTGCTATGCCTGCTATGCTTAGAGTCGTGTCAGGTCTGGTTCATCTGGGTGATGGGCTAGAGTGAAATGATTATGTCGGTAATGAGAGTGGTGTGGTGAACACGATTTGGTAAAGGTATCGATGAGAGGCCATGTAGGAGTACATGGTGGGTTGTTTCATTGAAGCCGACCTTAAGCACTGAGATCTGTATGTGTGATTTAAGAATCAGCTACTACCATGCATTGGGCCCGAAACCAATGGACCCTCTCGACTTCTTATTCACCCTAGTTCTCCGTCCAGGAGTTGCAAGTAGTTTCTGGTGTTTGTAGCCTACTGGAGGCCGTGGACAGCGCTGACCGTAGGGGTGGGCTGTGATGCGGTAGGTACGTGGCCGGGTGTACCGAATACCCGTTAGGTATCTCGGGAACCCTGTTCACATCGTTCGGGGCCGTATGGGAAACCTCGGCCGGACTCCCTGCGGATGGAACCTGAATAGGCGATAAACCTGGACTGGAGGCTTAGGTGATTAGGTAGGTCGTGGCCGACACCCACGTTGGGCTTCCGCTTGAAGGTTGCCGAGTACATGTCGTGTAAGCGACGGTAAGTGGTGAGAGCGTGTATGAAGAAGTACACCCCTGCAGGGTTATCATGATCTATTCGAATAGCCGCGTCCGCGGTAAAGGACTACTTGGTTGCCTATACAGTTCATAGACAAGTAAATGGAAACTACTAAAAGCCTCAAGATAAGTGTGAGTGCCGAGGATGGCTCTTCCGTAGGAAGACGGAGGTGGATCCTCGGTAGTGTATTGAAGTGGTGAGTAGTGGACTCGTGTGCGCAAAACTATTTCAAGTTGGAGTATCGTAGGATAGTCTAGCCAAGAGTCAAAGCTGGCTTGCTGCAATAACTCCACCAACCCTTCTTGATACTATGCATGTATGTAGGATCTGATGTAAGTCTTGCTGAGTACCTTTGTACTCATGTTGCTATAATCTACATTTTTACAGAAGACGCTGCAACCCCTTCTGATGGGTTCTATGTAGACGTTGACATCAACGAGTAGGCTAAAGACCCAGGTGGTGACCCTGAGCTTGTGATGGACCACGTAGTATAGTTAGGCTTTCCAAGCCTCTTTTATTTTACTAGTTGTCTGTACCCAGACAAAGTACTTCCGCTGTTGGCTTGTATGACTGTATGACTTGTATGTTGGGTCGTGAGACCCGTACCTTTGTGTATGATATGTATGGCTCCCTGAGCCTTAAATAAAGTACTTGTGTCATAGAGTCATGTTGTGATGCTTCGTTGTATTTGCACATATCGAGCATATTGTGTGTATGATTGAAATGCTTGGTATGTGTGGGATCTGACTATCTAGTTGTTTATCTTTAGTAGCCTCTCTTACCGGGAAATGTCTCCTAGTGTTACCGCTGAGCCATGGTAGCTTGCTACTGCTCTGGAACACTTAGGCTGGCCGGCATGTGTCCTTCTTCGTTCCTGTGTCTGTCCCTTCGGGGAAATGTCACGCTTTGAGTACCGGAGTCCTGTTAGCCCGCTACAGCCCGGTTTACCGGAGTCCTGCTAGCCCAGTGCTACAGCCCGGACCCACTTGCTGATGACCGACACGTTCGAAGCTGGGTCATGGATGCCTGTCCCTGTAAGTCTGTGCCACTTTGGGTTTACGACTAGTCATGTCAGCCCGGGCTCTTTATCATATGGATGCTAGCGACACTATCATATACGTGAGCCAAAAGGCGCAAACGGTCCCGGGCAAAGGTAAGACGACACCCGTGGGAATACCGTGCGTGAGGCCGCAAAGTGATATGAAGTGTTACCAGCTAGATCGATGTGACATCGAGTCGGGGTCCTGACAGCGTTGGCATCAGAGCCGGACTGCCTGTAGGTTCTCCAAGCCAAACTGGTCGATGTTGAGTCTAGAAATTCTTTAGTTATATGTAGGGGAATTGTTTGTGGGTTGGAACGTAAGGCTCTTTTTACTCCTTATACCTTATGACATTCTGATCTGAGTCAGTCCATTCTTCCACCGGGGGTTAAGGAATTAGGATCTGTTCTCTCTATCAGGATCACGTGTTACTAATCAGTAGTACCTTATAAGTTTGATGGTTACAAGCCTAGTTCAGTTCTACTACCACATTATGTTGTTAGAATGGTTCCAGAACTTTGATATGATGATGTTGAGTGTGTACGAAATCCTTTGTCAAATGTCTCAATATCCTTTTTGAGCATTTACAGCTGTTATGCTGCCGAAATTTTGCTAGAAATTCTAATGCCTTTGCATTATAACTGTGCTTTCAGATGGCCACTCGCGACCTCAATCAAGTGGTTCGCCTGACTCGATGCCTAGATGTACCCGGCCATACTGCTAAGTTGGTCAGGGTAATGACTGAGGCTGGATACCGCTGGTATCCTGAGTACACGGTCGAAGAGCAATTCCGAGACTTCAATCAAAGCCAGTATCTCTGCACTGTCAGGATATTTCCATCTTATCCTGGATCCACCGAGCCTCTTCACTGTTCCTATGGACTCGGGGTTACTATTGAGATGGCTGTGCAGGACGCCGCCTACTCTATGATGACCATTATGCGAGTCAGATCTGGTTTATTTCGGGACTCTGATTTCCGGTATATGCCAGGATCACTTCCGGGAGCACAAGGGTATCTCCAGGCTATCTATGCTGACTCCACTCAGGAGGATTCACGGACTCGCACCACTGCTGAGATGCTCGAGGATAAGGACCGTGAAAATCGGGCCTTAAGGTTAGAGCTCTTCAATACCCGTGCTGACCACTGGGCCACTTTGACTCGGTTCGCACCGGCGGTGCAAGCTGGATTCTCAGATATGCGCGATCTCTATCCTGTGAGATCTGCTCTGCCAGACGTGATGGTTTGGCGTGATGTAGGAGGCATCACCCCACCTCGCGGTCCCCGCAGGCCACCGTTTGTTGGTCCAAGGCCTCATCCTAGCCCCTATGGTCCACAAGCTCCGCGAGATCGTCTGTTTCCGGATGAACATGTTGAGCTTCCAGGCTATGGAGGTGACTTCTACGAGGACTACTACGGATCGGTCTGAGTTAGTGATAGTATCACTAGTTCGCACTAGCTGTGTTGTCTATCGTTCCGCGTGACTCGTGGGATATGACCTAGTTTGTACTCCTTCCGGAGATGTAGAAAAATAATGTATAGGAGCTTGGAATGCCTCCGATGAGATGTAATCCTCTTTTCACCGTAATAGTACTTTGTTTGGTCTTGTACTAAACCTTGTATGGTGTGTATGACGATGGAATAAAGAAGCAGTTTCTGTATCTACCATGTCATACGGATGATCATCTTGCATTCCGAGTTATTCCTTACCTTATGTATCCTATGTCGGAATTTTATCATTCTGACTAAATCATTGTCTTGTTTACCTAGGATGGTCAACACGCGCGCTAACCCTGCTTCCCAAGAGCAGGCCGAAGGCAGTGAAGCCAGGAATGAAAATCTGCCTCATCCTCCTTCACTAGCCGAGGTTATGATGGAAGCTGAGAGAAACAAGCGGGAGACAAACCGTTTGTTGGAGCGTATTGAACAGAATACAGCACACCATCAGAGGGCTAACGTGGTGTCACTCAGTGATTTTATCAAATTGCATCCACCCACGTTCCACCACTCCGTCGAGCCTCTCGACGCTGATGACTGGCTTCGCAGTATCTCTCACAAGCTGCGTTCCGCGCTGGTAGCGGAGGCTGACAAGGTCACCTTTGCTGCATATCATCTTGAAGGCCCCGCCAGTCTATGGTGGGAGAATTATGGAGCTATGCGCCCAGCGGGCCATGTCACTACTTGGGCTGAGTTCAGCGAGGCTTTCCGTGAACATCACATTCCGGAGGGTCTCATGGACCGTAAACGTGAAGAATTTTGCAGTTTCACCCAAGGCCGACTTTCTGTGGATGCCTATAGCAGGGAGTTTGGTAATCTCGCCCGATATGCAACTGAGGAAGTGTCTACTGACGCCAAGAAGCAAGCAAGGTTCCGTAAGGGCCTTAGTCCTGAGCTTCGCCGCGACCTCCGTCTGCATGAGTGCACATCTTTTTCGAAACTTGTCAACAAAGCCATCAGTGCTGAAACTGGTCAGACTGACTATGACGCAACACGCAAGCATGGACGTGACATGGGTTCCTCATCCGGTGCTGGTCCTCAGAAGCGCCGCGTGTGGGTACCCAACACCGCCCTGCCACCCAGGTTCACACCGAGGCCATCTTTCCAGGCGCCTCGCCCTGTTCAACAGTCTGCACCGGCCAAGCCCTATGGGGGTCCAACCAATAATGCTCCTCCACGTACCAGTTCCGTGACTTGTTTCAAGTGTGGGGAATCTGGTCACTATATGCGTGAGTGCCCCAGACCAACCCCAATCAATCTGCTAAAGCTGTTGGCCGTGGCAAGCCGACAGGGAAAGTGTTTCCATGCTAAACCGGTCACCGCTTCACGTGGCCATGTCAACTGTATCTCTGCCGAAGAAGCTCAAGAGGACCCCAACGTCGTTCTCGGTACGCTTCTTGTTAATTGCCACCCGGCATCTGTTCTTTTCGATACAGGAGCCTCTCATTCTTTTATATCTGAAAATTATGCTCGTTTGCATAACGTTGCATTCTGTGACTTGCCATCCTCTATGGTAATTCAAACTCCGGGATCCAAATGGCAAACTTCTAGAGTAAGCCATGGAAATGAAATCCAAGTCGACAGACTTGTTTTCCTCGCATCTTTGATAGCCCTTAAATCTTCAGATATTAATATCATTTTGGGTATGGACTGGATGTCAGCTCATCAAGCCAAAATTGATTGCTTCTCTAGGACTGTTCAACTCACCCATCCTTCGGGGAAGATAGTCAATGTCTTGACCCGAATAGCCAAGCGACAATTATATTCTCTTAACGCCAGCCCCTTTGCCAGACCTTGAGGACGTGCCGGTAGTCCGTGACTTCCCGGATGTCTTTCCAGAGGAATTGCCAGGTGTTCCACCTGACAGGGATGTTGAGTTCGTAATAGACCTCATTCCAGGAACCGTTCCGATTGCTAGAAGACCCTATAAGATGGCACCCCTAGAACTAGCCGAGCTTAAGAAACAACTCGATGAATCCTTGAAAAAGGGTTTCATCCGCCCTAGTTCATCTCCGTGGGCTTGCCCCGTCCTATTCGTCAAGAAGAAGGATGGTACGGACCGGATGGTTGTAGATTACCGACCTGTCAATTTGGTCACAATCAAGAACAAATACCCGCTTCCCAGGATCAACGACCTGTATGATCAGCTCGCTGGATCCTCAGTCTTCTCCAAGATGGATTTGAGGTTGGGCTACCATCAAATCAAAATCAGAAACGGGGACATTCCTAAAACGGCCTTTGTTACTCGTTATGGCCAATACGAGTACACCGTCATGTCCTTCGGTTTAACCAACGCTCCAGCCACCTTTTCTCGGTTAATGAACTCAATCTTCATGGAGTATTTGGATAAATTCGTCGTAGTTTATCTCGATGATATACTCATCTACTCCAAGAACGAGGAAGAACATGCCGAACATTTAAGGCTAGTGTTGAAGAAACTTCGAGAGCATCGCCTTTATGCCAAATTTTCAAAATGTGAATTCTGGTTGTCAGAAGTGACCTATCTGGGTCATGTAATATCTGGTAAAGGTATTGCTGTTAACCCTGAGCGAGTTCAAGCCGTCCTTGATTGGACTCCACCCGAATCGGTCAAGCAAGTTCGGAGTTTTCTAGGCTTAGCGAGCTATTGCCGTCGCTTTGTCGAGAACTTCTCCAAAGTTGCTAAACCTCTAACCGAACTCCTCAAGAAAGATAAGAAGTTCGAATGGACTCCACAATGTGAGCACAGCTTTCAGGAACTGAAAAGACGCCTGACCTCTGCTCCTGTACTGGTACCGCCAGACTTCTCCAAGGACTTTGTTATCTACTGCGACGCCTCGCGACAAGGACTAGGTTGCATTCTCATGCAAGATCGACACGTAATTGCTTACGCTTCACGGCAATTGCACCCACATGAGGAGAATTATCCTACTCATGATCTAGAGCTTGCAGCCGTAGTCTATGCACTTAAGACCTGGCGACATTACCTCCTCGGTAATCGTTGCGAAATATTCACTGATCACCAAAGTCTGAAGTACATCTTCACCCAACCGGATTTGAATCTCAGGCAGAGATGTTGGGTTGAGTTGATCACAGACTTCGACTTAGGAATAACCTATACCCCAGGGAAAGCCAACGTCATGGCTGATGCGCTAAGTCGTAAATCTTATTGTAACAACCTGATGTTACAACAAAGTCAACCGCTTCTCCATGAGGAATTTCGGAAGCTTAACCTTCACATTGTACCTCAAGGTTTTCTCTCCACCTTGGTGGCAAAACCTACCCTTACGGATCAAATTATCAAAGCACAGAAGGTAGATCCGGGAATCTCCCGCATCAAGAGAAACATTCAGAAAGGAATTGCGAATTGTTTCTCCATTGACGATCAAGGGGTAGTATACTTCGGGGATCGACTAGTGGTTCCCAAAGTGCGCAACCTAAGGCGTTTAATCCTTAAGGAAGCTCATGAATCTCCTCTCACCATTCATCCCGGTAGTACTAAGATGTATCAGGACCTACGCCAGAGGTTCTGGTGGACTAGGATGAAGAGAGAAATTGCTCAGTATATTGCTAATTGCGACGTCTGTCGTCGTGTAAAAGCAGAGCATCAACGGCCTGCTGGCACCCTTCAACCCTTAGCTATTCCTGAATGGAAATGGGATAAAATTGGTATGGATTTCATTACCGGTTTTCCCAGGACCAAGAGAGGGAATAATGCTATCTTCGTCGTGGTCGATCGTCTTTCCAAAGTAGCTCATTTCCTACCTGTTCGTGAGAGTATAACCGCTAGTCAGCTGGCAGATTTGTATATCTCCCGAATAGTGTCTCTCCATGGTGTTCCTTTGGAAATTAACTCGGATCGAGGAAGTCTTTTCACCTCTCGATTTTGGGAAAGTTTCCAAAATGCTATGGGAACCCGTCTCTCCTTTAGCACCGCTTTCCACCCTCAGTCGAGTGGTCAAGTGGAACGCGTCAATCAGATTCTAGAAGACATGCTTCGAGCCTCCGTTATCTCTTTCGGAATGGACTGGGAGAAGTGCCTTCCATTTGCCGAATTCGCTTACAACAACAGCTATCAATCTAGCTTGGGTAAAGCCCCTTTTGAAGTTCTCTATGGACGACGATGCCGAACACCCCTTAACTGGTCAGAGACCGGGGAAAGACAATTCTTTGGCCCGGATATGATTCAGGAAGCAGAAGAACAAGTTCGTATCGTTCGTGAAAAGTTGAAAACAGCCCAATCTCGTCAAAAGAGTCAATATGACCGAAAACATAAGGCTATGACTTTCGAGGTTGACGAGAAGGCTTATCTTCGGGTCACCCCTCTGAAGGGAACCCATCGTTTCGGTATCAAAGGCAAATTGGCTCCTCGTTACATTGGACCTTTTCGCATTCTTGCCAAACGAGGAGAAGTTGCCTACCAGTTGGAACTACCTCCGCATCTCTCCAGAGTTCACGATGTCTTCCACGTTTCTCAACTCAGGCGTTGCTTCTCGGATCCTATCCGTGAAGTGGACCACGAAACGCTTGATCTCCAAGATAATCTTACATATCGAGAGTACCCCATTCGTATCCTCGATCAAGCCGAACGTACCACGCGACGTCATAATATCAAGTTTCTCAAGGTTCAATGGTCGCACCATTCTGAGGATGAAGCAACTTGGGAAAGGGAGGATCGTCTTCGACTCGAGTATCCCGCCTTCTTCTCGGAGGAACCCAAATCTCGGGACGAGATTCTTTTGAGTGGGGGTGAGTTGTCACACCCTAGCTAGTCATGCATTAGAGTGTTGCATCATGTTTACTCTTTCATCAGAAACTTGAAATGGGGATGACAGAACCCCCAGTCCCCTCTGAAACCAACTAGGGTTACTAAAATAATTTTTCAATGAACCTGAAATGCCCTTCTAAAATGCCCATCATTTTTGTCTTGGTTCAGAACCTCTGCCAAAAGTGGTGCACATTTTCCTAGGCCATCTTAGGGTTTTTGAATTAAATCATAGATATTTGAATTTGGGCATTTAAAATTATATAAAATATTTAAATGCTCAAATATCTCCAAACTAAAATGTTTCATGTTGGAAATAATCCAACTATGGACCAGGAGTAGTTTGGTGATTTTTGGAGTTGCCTAGGTATTTTATTTAATTCAACAAAGTTGCAGATATATTAAATAAAACAGAAAACAGAAAAAATAAATAAAAGGAGTAGACTTACCTGGACCTACCTGCCCAGCCCAGCCGGCCCAGCACTGTGCTGGCCCGTGCCAGCCAGCTGCTTCCCCTTGCCAGAGCAGGCAGGGAGGTGAGCATGGCGCGCCCGAGCTCGCCACGCACCACCCAGCCTCTCTGCATCGCCCTGGTCGCCGTTGCGCCGCGTGGATCGTCTTCTGGTCGTCGCCCCGACCTCGCCGACACCCCATACACTCTCCCCCGGCTCTCCCTCGCTCTCTCCCCCGCCCGACCGAACACCACCGTCGCCGCCGTTCGCCATAGCCACCGTCTCCGACCACCCCTCGCTCCCCCGACCAGCTCAGGAGCTCCGCCTCAACTCCCTCTTCCTCCCCACCGCTCCACAGCTCCCCGGAAGCCCTGCATCGCCGCCACGTCGCCGTTCCCCTCTTCGGGCTCCGACCACCGCCGCCGTCGAATTCGCCGTCTCCAGCGCGTCCCCGAGCCCGCTTCGACGCCCACTGCAACCGCGGTGAGCTACGCCACCGTTTCCCCCTCTCCTTCCCCTCGTTCCCTCACCGTAGCCACCTCCCCACCACGGCCGAACCTCCGCCGTCGCCGAGCTCGCCGTCGACGCAGCTCCGGTGACCATTTGGTCACCCCGGCGAGTCCAACGGGTTCACAGAACCCCGTAGAGCATCCCTAGCGCCTCGCCTTGCTCGACTTCGAGCTCCAGCACCGTTCCCGTGCACGACCGAACCCCGGCGGCCGCAGCCGAGCTCGCCGCCGTCGACTCCGGCCACCCCGACCCCAACGGGCTCCGCCAAGAGCTGCGGGTTGTCCTCAGCTCCACTCCGGTGGCCTCCGCGATCCATTTGGTGGCCGAAACGACCAAAATCACTTCCGCCGCCGCGTCGGGCTCGCCGGCGACTAAACGCCGGCAGCCGACACTGACTTTGACCACGGGTGGGCCCTGGTTGACTCCCCTGAGTCAATGACAGGTGGGGCCCAGCCCTGTTAATTAAACAGGATTAGTTTTAATTAAGTTTTAATTAATATAATCACCCTGACATGCGGGACCCACTGTCAGGTTTGACCTGGACCAGTTCCGTTGACCTGCTGACGTCACACTGACGTCAGGCTGACGCAGTAATTGAATTTCTGGATTTAAATTAAATCAGGAAATTCCAGAATATTATTTAAACTTCAAAAATTCATAACTTTTATTCTGTAACTCCAAATTGGACAAATTATATATGAAAAATGATCAGAAAAATCCAATCTATCCATCTGTACTATTTTCATGCATGATCAAACAAGTTAACTTGATGTTTTAATCAGAACAAGGAAAAGGCACTTTAAAAGGCCATATTTGAATTTGAAATTTGAATCTTTGATTCAAATTTGTTCAAACCCCTTCTGGTTTTAGCTGCATTAGCCCAACACACTCATATTGCCATGTTTCATGCATGCATCATATTGTTGCACATTGTTTGGTGATGTTTGTGTATCGATGTCCTTTGCGACAGGATCTGTCCCCGAGGAGTACCGTGATTACCCTAACGAAGAACCGTATCCGTGCAACGAACCATCAGGCAAGCAACCAACCATTTGATCATATCGATACAATCCCATGTTCTCGCTCCTGCTCTCTTTTACTGCATTAAGACAACGCGATTCAAACTGCTGTGTGCTACGGTAGTTGAACCCATTTCCTCTGCATGACCTGTCATTGCCACAGTAACTAGATGAAACCCACTAGCATGTGTAGGAGTTGATTGAGCCATATGTATGTGTTGTTCCTACCTTGCTATGCCTGCTATGCTTAGAGTCGTGTCAGGTCTGGTTCATCTGGGTGATGGGCTAGAGTGAAATGATTATGTCGGTAATGAGAGTGGTGTGGTGAACACGATTTGGTAAAGGTATCGATGAGAGGCCATGTAGGAGTACATGGTGGGTTGTTTCATTGAAGCCGACCTTAAGCACTGAGATCTGTATGTGTGATTTAAGAATCAGCTACTACCATGCATTGGGCCCGAAACCAATGGACCCTCTCGACTTCTTATTCACCCTAGTTCTCCGTCCAGGAGTTGCAAGTAGTTTCTGGTGTTTGTAGCCTACTGGAGGCCGTGGACAGCGCTGACCGTAGGGGTGGGCTGTGATGCGGTAGGTACGTGGCCGGGTGTACCGAATACCCGTTAGGTATCTCGGGAACCCTGTTCACATCGTTCGGGGCCGTATGGGAAACCTCGGCCGGACTCCCTGCGGATGGAACCTGAATAGGCGATAAACCTGGACTGGAGGCTTAGGTGATTAGGTAGGTCGTGGCCGACACCCACGTTGGGCTTCCGCTTGAAGGTTGCCGAGTACATGTCGTGTAAGCGACGGTAAGTGGTGAGAGCGTGTATGAAGAAGTACACCCCTGCAGGGTTATCATGATCTATTCGAATAGCCGCGTCCGCGGTAAAGGACTACTTGGTTGCCTATACAGTTCATAGACAAGTAAATGGAAACTACTAAAAGCCTCAAGATAAGTGTGAGTGCCGAGGATGGCTCTTCCGTAGGAAGACGGAGGTGGATCCTCGGTAGTGTATTGAAGTGGTGAGTAGTGGACTCGTGTGCGCAAAACTATTTCAAGTTGGAGTATCGTAGGATAGTCTAGCCAAGAGTCAAAGCTGGCTTGCTGCAATAACTCCACCAACCCTTCTTGATACTATGCATGTATGTAGGATCTGATGTAAGTCTTGCTGAGTACCTTTGTACTCATGTTGCTATAATCTACATTTTTACAGAAGACGCTGCAACCCCTTCTGATGGGTTCTATGTAGACGTTGACATCAACGAGTAGGCTAAAGACCCAGGTGGTGACCCTGAGCTTGTGATGGACCACGTAGTATAGTTAGGCTTTCCAAGCCTCTTTTATTTTACTAGTTGTCTGTACCCAGACAAAGTACTTCCGCTGTTGGCTTGTATGACTGTATGACTTGTATGTTGGGTCGTGAGACCCGTACCTTTGTGTATGATATGTATGGCTCCCTGAGCCTTAAATAAAGTACTTGTGTCATAGAGTCATGTTGTGATGCTTCGTTGTATTTGCACATATCGAGCATATTGTGTGTATGATTGAAATGCTTGGTATGTGTGGGATCTGACTATCTAGTTGTTTATCTTTAGTAGCCTCTCTTACCGGGAAATGTCTCCTAGTGTTACCGCTGAGCCATGGTAGCTTGCTACTGCTCTGGAACACTTAGGCTGGCCGGCATGTGTCCTTCTTCGTTCCTGTGTCTGTCCCTTCGGGGAAATGTCACGCTTTGAGTACCGGAGTCCTGTTAGCCCGCTACAGCCCGGTTTACCGGAGTCCTGCTAGCCCAGTGCTACAGCCCGGACCCACTTGCTGATGACCGACACGTTCGAAGCTGGGTCATGGATGCCTGTCCCTGTAAGTCTGTGCCACTTTGGGTTTACGACTAGTCATGTCAGCCCGGGCTCTTTATCATATGGATGCTAGCGACACTATCATATACGTGAGCCAAAAGGCGCAAACGGTCCCGGGCAAAGGTAAGGCGACACCCGTGGGAATACCGTGCGTGAGGCCGCAAAGTGATATGAAGTGTTACCGGCTAGATCGATGTGACATCGAGTCGGGGTCCTGACACGGAGTCTGCGCCACAGGCCACGGGGACAGCGTCTGAGAGCACCGGGGCGTAGCCCGGGCTCTCGCGCACCTGGAGGGGTAGGTGGGAGGAGCTGGGGAGGACGGGGCTCGCCGGAGCAAAGTTCGCGGCGGCGGCCGGAGCTCGGCTTCGAGCGGGAACGGCCTGCGGGGCACGGGGAGGCCACCTGAGGGGCTCGGCGGCACCCTCGTGGCACCGGGAGCACGCTAGGGTGCTTGGTTTGGGCGGAGGCGGGCCGAGACGACGACGGCGACATGGACGGCGGCGAGAAGCTTCGACCGTGGTGGGGAGGAGGGCTACGGCGAGCGGGCAGCGAAATGGAGAGAGGGGAACTGTGGCGGAGCTCACCGCGGTTGCAGCGGCGTCGAAGCGGGCTCGGGGAAGGCTTGGGGCAGCCGGAGCGATGACAGCGATCTCGTCAGCCGAAGCTTGAAGACGACGGCGATTGCGATGAAGCGGAGCTCGCCCGGGTTGCTTTGCTTGGTGAGGAGGGAGAGGGGGTCGCGGCGGAGCTGGGAAGCATGTCGGGGAGGTGAGGGGAGGCCGGTGGCCGTGGCAATGGCGAGCGGCGGCGGTGATGGCGCTCGGGTGTGCGAGGGAGAGAGCAGGGGGAGAGGAGGAGGGCGAGGGAGAGTGCGAGAGGGGTCAGGGTGGCTGCGTGGCGTCGTCTGGGCGTTCCAGGGCGACGAGGAGGGCGCCAGGCAAGCAGGGAGGCTGGTGGTGTGGCGCGGTGGCGCGCGCGCGCGCGCCGGGCACGCTCCCCTTCCTCTGTCGAGGACGAAGACGACAGAGGAGGAGGCGGGCTGGGCCGCCTGCTGGCTGCTGGGCCGGCCAGGCCGCACAGGAGCTGGGCCGCAGGTAAGTTTCTCCTTTTTCATTTTTGTTTTCTAATTTTTCTGACATTTGTTTTGATTTAATTAAAATATTAAATCATTTAATTACCTTATGCCAATTTTTGCAGGAGCTAGCTATATTATTCCAGAGCTCCCCAACAGGTGGCATAATTTTTGGACATATATTAATATATATAACTAATATATTTCCAATGCAAATATTTATGCATTAATTCCAAATGCCCAAAATAAATACCTATGAGCTCTTAAAAATATTGGTTTGATTTTTAACTCTGTCCAATATTTTCAGAGAGCAACATGAGCATTTTCTTGGACCCTTTTGGAGAAATTTTTATTTGGGTCATTTTCAAAAATGATTCTGAGGGTTCCACCAATCCTCATTTCAAATTTAAATGGAATATAAACATGATGCACAAATGACTAGATAGTCTAGGTCATACCAGACTAGGGATGTGACAGCCGCCGTGCCCCGCCACCGGTTTTTTTATAAAGACCGTTCGTTTTTTTAGAAACCCTAGATCTGTTTTTTTCGGATTCGCCGGTTTTTCTCGGTTCTTCTAGTTAGCGGACATTCGTCCGAACGTTCATTTTAACGAACAATTCTTCGCCCGTTAGATACATCTAACGAACACTCGTTCGTTAGTCTGTTCGTCAATTTTCTTTTATCGGATTTATTCCGCGATTTTCTCTGATCGTGATTTCTGATCCGATCTTAGTTTATGTGTATCTTTTCGCTTGTTAGTCGGAATCACGCGATTCAAGCGCCTAGAGTTTCGTCTCGAAACCCTCTTTCTGTTTAACCAACTCAAACAAGTTTTCTCTACTATAAAATTTCACCTAGTTTCAGATTAGTAAACGAAGCTTCTTTCTTTCGCCGTTTGAGTTTCGTTGCTCCGTTTGATTTGATTCTTTTTGCGAACCGGAGTTCTTAATTTGAACTTTCTGGTCAACTTCTTTTATTTGAGTTTTCCTTGTGCATCTTTGCTTGTTGCTTATGTATGTTATTGTTTGCTTGCGATAGAACACCCGGAGTGCGAAGCGTGCTACTACGAGTCCCTAGGTTTCGCAGATCGTCGGCAAGGCAAGTAACACTTTGATCATACCCCTTTTATCACCCAGTTTTTATGCATTAGTTCCAATCCTCAAACATTGCATGGTTAGGATGTCATTAACTTGTGGGTTGGGAAGTAGTTGATGAGGTAGAACCTATTGCCCTGTTACATTCAAACCTTGGGAGTTACTTTACACGTTGCTTATATACTATGCTATGCTATGCTCGTAGACGTGGTTTGGGTTTGAGTGAAATACATGACAGATGTGAGCTTGTTAATTAATGATTCAACTTAAGGTGGCAACTTTATCAAACAACTGGGTGGATTGAGGCACCTGGAGTACCCAGTGTTGCCTATATTTTTGGAAATCTCGGAGTACCAGTGTGATCTTCCTATGGACCGCCACCCAGGCTCAAAGGGAACTGAGATGATTCATGCTAGAAACTTCCGTGTGCAGCCACAAGCTATTATGGGCTCTAGCATAGTTGAGTAAGTTACATGAAGCTCTCGAAGAGGTGGATCAGCAGGTAGTGGGTTGTAGGTTTGGTATGGTCTGCCCGGAGTAGAGAGTTAATGTTTCTGAAAGACTGTGTCCCGGTCATCCGTTTCTCAAACACCCTGTAGTGCGAGAAATCCAACGGAGGAGATCGAGTCTTGTGGGGAAAAGTGCGCAAACCTCTGCAGAGTGTACAATCTAATCATGGTTAGCCATGTCCCCGGTTATGGACAATTCTTGAGTATCTAGTACTTGTGTTATCAAAAGTATCTCATCATGTTTAACTAGTATTGTTGGGTTGTTAATCACTTTAATTGGGATTGAGTTGGAGGAAACTTCTCAATGATGTTTCAACTACCATGATAGTTAAGTTAAAATCTATTCCTTTGTTGTAGGGAAAAATTGGCTTGTCGCAAAACTGTAACCATAGAGCTTTCCACCAGCCAAATATGCATGTAGTGATAGCATCATTCTGCTCTTGCTCTACTGTGTTACCTTGCCAGCATATTCCATGTGCTGACCTGTTTTCGGGCTGCAACGTATTATGTTGCAGACTTTTCAGACGAGGAGTAAGGTTCGTTAGGTCGTTGCCGTGCAGCTCAGCTATGTCGTTGGAGTTGATGGACTCACTTTATCTTCCAAGCCTTCCGTTGTTATCGTATTAGATGGCCTTAAGCCATATTATTGTAATAAGTTCTCTCTTGAGACGTTCGATGTAATAAGTGTGTGATTGCTACTCTGTTATAAATCCTTCGAGTACTGTGTGTGTCAGCATTATCGATCTAGGGATGACACTGAAGCACAGAGACTTGACCATCTGAGGTTGGGTCGCTACAAGATGGTATCAGAGCACACGCTGAGTGTAGGACACGACCACTAAGATAAACCCTAGGTCACACTTCTCTTCTCATTTCTGACTCCTCTCCATTTTCTACTCTTTAGGATGACGGAGATGAAGAACAAGTTTGCACAGCCGGATGAAGACACACCTTTTGGACGCCACTTGAAGGAAATCACTAGGTACTTGAACATTGGAATACCAAGCTTTACCGGGACGTACAACGCCACTTTACCTGAAGAGGAGCGCTGGAGGATTCAAGTACAAGTTCCAGGAACGACGTTCTCGCCAACTTCTAAACCCATAGAGTTTTCTTTCGAAGCACCCACTTGGAGTCTAGGCAAGAGCATGGCAGCCCACATTATCATTGGACGCATTGGAGAAGTTTACAACAGGGAGCTTAAGGACACTATTTACCAAATATGTGGGTGCCGAGACGAGCAATGGGAAGTAATCAGCACCAGGAAGGATAGATCCATTCCAGCTTTCATCCAGGAGTTAAACCAGCACATCCGACGTCAGGAAAACCAGATGTGTGTGGACATGATGGACTTAAAGAAGGCGAAGACTAGAATCATCGAGCTGGAGGAAGAACTCAAGTTTGTACGCGATGGATATGAGGAGGAAATCAAGACACTACTGGAGAAGAATGACGACCTAGTCAAGAAGATTGGAGTATTCATGGGAGGACCAGCACCAATAGAAGAAGAAGAAGAACCCAAGGAGATACGCCCTGAGGACTACATCATCATCAACGACATCGATTCCGATCCTAGTGATGATGACTATGAAGACGAAGCTGGAGCAGACATCATGGAGTCTTCCACTGATCAAAATTTCTAGATGACTACCATATATCACAAGTGTTCCCCCACGTATTTAGTAATAGTTGAGCACTTGTGCGATAGTTATAGATCGTTTGTATGCCCTTGCTTGATTGATTGAGTGAAATGATTGTGTTTGTCTCATGTGCATATGGGTAGTGTTCTCTCATTAGACCCCTTCTCTATTCTAATCTCTTCCATCTAAACCCTCAGATGCCTCCGGGACGTGACACCGGTTTTGCCTTTCCACCGGAGCTCACCCAGTTGATCCAACAACAGAATACGTTGATGCAACAGAATCAGGGCAACAACAACAATAATAACAACAACAACCCACCACCAGTGGACAACCTAGCTCGTTTTCTAAGGTTACAGCCATTGGTGTTTTCCAGTAGCACCGAGCCCATAGTTGCGGACGATTGGCTACACCGTATTGGAAGGGAGTTGACCATCGCAGGTTGCACAGATGCCGAGAGAGTGCGCTTTGCCGCACATCAATTGGATGGAGCAGCAGCCTCATGGTGGGAGAACTACACAGCCAGTTTTCCTATAGCCAATGTCACTTGGGACTAGTTTCAGCAAGCTTTCCGCATAGCCCATGTCTCCACTGGAGCTATGCAAATGAAGAAGCGGGAGTTCCGCAACCTACGCCAAGGGAACCGTACTATGGCTCAATACGTAGATGAGTTTAGCAAGTTATCTCGCTACGCCCCTGATGATGTGGCCACAGATGCCGCGAAGCAGGGGAAGTTTATGGAAGGGCTGAATGATGAGATGAGTATGCAGTTGATGGTAGCAACCTTCAACAACTACCAGGAGTTGGTAGATAAGGCTCTTATGATTGAAGGGAAGCAGCAGCAAATTGAGAGCCACAAGAGGAAGTATGGACAAGGAAAGCATACCTCAGGAGCTCAGCAGAAACCTCGCCTAACCCCGAACTCGGGAGGACTTGTTCATAACCATGGAGGTCACAACCACACTGGAGGAGGATCGCATAACCACAATGGATCTAAGAATGGGAATGGGAATGGAACCAAAAATAATCATAACCGCCCCAACGCAGCCACACCCGCCAAAAGGGACTTAAGTCATGTTACTTGTTTCAACTGTGGGAAGACTGGACACTACGCCACGGAGTGCCCTGAAGGAAAGAATGGAAATGGAAATGGGAGCGCTGGGAAGAAGCCAAATCCATTCAACAAAGGACAAGTGAACCACGTTAATGTGGAGGAGGTTGAAGAGCAGCCGGACGTGGTAATAGATAAGTTTTTGGTTAAGTCATTTACCGCTCTTGTTCTTTTCGATACTGGTGCATCGCATTCATACATATCAAGGGGATTTGTGGATAAGTTTAAACTACCAACCCAAACCCTTAGGACCCCTCTTTTAGTGAGTTCACGCGGAGCAGAGTATATGGCTAGTCAATGGTGTGACCAGATACCCTTAACCATTGGTACACATGTTTTTCCGTCCGACCTAATTATCTTGGAGTCACAAGGATTGGATGTGATATTGGGTATGGAATGGATGTCAAAATTTGGAGGAAGCATTGACTGTGCTAGTAAGTCGATTTATCTCACCACCCCGGAAGGGAAAAGGATTAAGTATGTATCTAGGCATGTGCCTAGGAGGAGTCAAGTGAATGCCCTTACGGGAGTTGTTCAGGAGGAAGTGCCTGTAGTGAAGGATTACCCGGATGTTTTTCCAGAGGAGTTACCAGGAATGCCACCGGATAGAGACATTGAGTTTTTGATAGAGCTGTTGCCAGGTACAGGACCTATATCCAAGAGACCCTATCGGATGCCCGCAAATGATCTGGAAGAAATTAAGAAACAGATCAAGGAGTTATTGGAGAAAGGATACATCCGAAGAAGTTCATCACCTTGGGGATCCCTAGTACTTTTGGTTGAGAAGAAGGATAAATCCCTAAGGATGGTTGTTGATTATCGAGCATTAAATGAAGTGACGATTAAGAACAAGTACCCACTGCCGATGATCAACGATCTGTTTGATCAGTTGCAAGGAGCTAAAGTGTTTTCGAAGATCAAGTTGCGATCGGGGTATCATCAGTTGAAGATACGAGAGAAGGATATATCGAAGACAGCGTTCACAACACGATATGGATTATACGAGTATACGGTCATGTCATTTGGACTGACTAACGCCCCTGCCTATTTCATGAGCATGATGAACAAGGTGTTCATGGAGTATTTGGAAAAGTTTGTTGTGGTGTTTATTGATGATATTATGGTATACTCGAAGAACGAGGAGGAGCACAAGGAGCATTTGCGCTTAGTTCTCGAGAAACTCAGGGAACACCAGTTGTATGCTAAGTTTAGCAAATGTGAATTTTGGTTGAAGGAAGTTGGGTTCCTTGGACCTGTTATATCAGGAGAAGGTATAGCAGTAGACCCCAGCAAAATTCAGTCAGTCATTGAATGGTTGGCACCCACTTCAGTTAGCGAGATCCGCAGTTTTCTTGGACTCGCAGGATACTACCAGAGGTTCATCAAGAATTTCTCCAAGATTGCAAAGCCAATAACTGAACTGTTGAAGAAGGATGCTAAGTTTAAATGGACAAAAGGTTGCAAGGCAAGTTTCCAGGAATTGAAGAAACGTTTGACTACAGCGCCAATGCTAACACTGCCAGATATACATAAGGAGTTCCAAGCGTACTGCGATGCCTCACGCTTAGGACTTGCATGTGTGCTTATGCGGGACGGGAGAGTTGTTTCGTATGCCTCACGTCAACTAAAACCTCATGAGTTAAACTATGCCACTCATGATTTGGAGTTAGCAGCCGTAGTGCATGCATTGAAGACCTGGAGGCATTACCTTATTGGAAACCGTTGTGATGTGTACATAGACCATAAGAGTTTGAAGTACATTTTCACCCAGAAGGAGCTGAACCTTAGACAGAGGAGATGGTTGGAACTTATAAAGGATTATGACATGAAGCTACACTATCATCCAGGAAAGGCCAATGTCGTAGCAGACTCTTTGAGCCGGAAGAGTTACGCTAATATCCTTGAAAGCAAGGGGCTGCCGAAGGAATTAGCAGAGGACATCATGGAACTTCGATTGGAGATGGTTCCTAGAGGATTTATTGCAACAATGGAGGTCCAGTCGACATTGCTGGACAAAATTCGGGAAGCTCAGAAGGATGACAAAGAGATTGCCGAGATAAAGGAGAAGATGGGCAAAGGAAAGGCCAAAGGTTTTCGTGAGGATGAGCACGATACCCTATGGTTTGAGGACCGAGTTTATGTGCCCAATAACCAGGAGATCAGGAAGTTAATACTTCAAGAGGCCCATGACTAACCATACTCGATACACCCCGGAAACACCAAGATGTATTTGGATTTGAAGGAACGTTTCTGGTGGACCGGTATGAAGAAGGATATTGCCGAGTATGTAGCCATATGTGATGTATGTCAGCGGATGAAGGCAGAGCATCAGAAGCCAGCCGGACTATTACAGCATATGCCGATACCCGAATGGAAGTGGGATAAACTGGGCATGGACTTTATCACCGGGTTGCCCAGGACCAAAGTAGGATATGATTCCATATGGGTAGTAGTTGATCGCTTGACCAAAGTAGCTCACTTCATCCCAGTGAAAACCACCTATACAAGTGCAAAGTTGGCCAAGATATATATGTCCAGGATAGTATGTCTGCATGGAGTTCCGAGGACCATCGTATCAGATCGAGGAACACAGTTTACCTCAAAGTTTTGGCACCAGTTGCACCAGACCTTGGGAACGAGATTGGAGTTTAGTAAAGCATTTCACCCGTAGACGGGTGGACAAACAAAGAGAGTCAACCAAATTTTGGAGGACATGTTGAGAGCCTGTGCGCTAGATTATGGATCTAGTTGGGATGACAATTTGCCATACGCAGAGTTTTCATACAACAATAGCTATCAAGCCAGTTTGAAGATGGCACCGTTTGAAGCCCTGTATGGACGAAGGTGCAGAACACCATTGATGTGGGACGAGGTAGGAGACCGACAGTTGTTTGGACCAGACTTGATCAAGGAGTCTGAGGAGAAGGTTAAATTGATTCGCGACAGACTGAAGATTGCTCAGTCCAGGCAAAAGAGTTACGCCGACTCAAAACGCAAGGAGGTAACCTATGAAATTGGAGATCGAGCATATCTGCGAGTATCACCCTTGCGAGGAGTGAACATTTTGGAGTTAAGGGAAAGTTAGCACCGAGATTTGTAGGACCGTATCATATTTTGGAACGGATGGGAGAAGTTGCCTACAAGTTGGAGTTACCCGAGGGATTGTTAGGAGTTCATGATGTGTTTCACGTTTCACAACTGAAGAAGTGTCATGCTGAGATGGCAGATATACCGCTAAGAGATACAGTACCCCTGGAGGCGATTCAGTTGGACAGTGATTTGACCTACGAGGAAAAACCAGTTAAGATTCTTGAGTTTGCCAGCAGAGTCACCCGCAGTAAGGTTATCAAGTTTTGTAAAGTTCAGTGGAGCCACCATACCGAGGATGAAGCCACATGGGAACGAGAGGATGATCTTTGCAAGGACCACCCACACCTATTTTCTAGCCAACCCGAATCTCGAGGGCAAGATTCATCTTAAGGGGGCTAGGTTTGTAACATCCCAAATTTTCAATTTGGAATGTTATACATAGTCATCCATGCATATCATATTTTATTCGCATTTCGTCCCGCGATCCTCAAAGTCCTAAGCAACTCAAGGACCTTCGGAGAGAGTTGGGGATTTCCTGGTTTTCAAATTTGATCTTTATCAAATTTTGAAACGAGGATTTTTGGTTTTAATTATTTTCTCTCCAAAAATATTTCATACAAAAATATATGAGAGGAGATAATATGACTTCTCCAAGATAATTGAAATATTGGAGGAAAAATATTAAAATCAAATATTTGTTTTATTTGGATTTTATTGCAATTTTGTTTGCATTAGAAAAATTGCACATTTTTCAAAATTGCATTTTAGGGCCAAGAAAATGTTCATCTCATTCTAAATATTTTATTTAGATGGTGAAAATTTATTTTGGCATTTTTAGATTTTTATATATTTTTCTAGGATTTTATTTCGGTCGGCGAAATTATTTAAAAAAAGGGGTTCCTGCGCCCGACTGGGCCTAAGGCCCAGCTGAGCCAGGCCGCCGCCGCCGCCTTCCCCGCGCGCGCTGCCGCTGCCGACTCGAACTAGGAGTCCAAGCCGGACTCCTCTCCGCCGCCGCGCCTTGCCCCATCCTCCAAGGCGCCCCGCCACGCCCTTTATATATGACCTAATAGAGGCTAAGGTGTCCCGATGTTTCGATGAGATGGTGGCTATCATTTTCTGTGGGAGTCGACCTTGACGATCTGACTACGAACGTGCGAGACGTCGCGCCTTAGCAATCGCTAAACCAACTTCCGAGGGTTATTGACCACGCCGGAGCATGATCAACCTGACCACGAGGGTCTGTTTCCTGCGAGCAAACGAAGAACAAGCAAGAAACTGAGATTGCAATCGGGATATTGCGAATATAAGATGAAAACTTTATTGATCAAGGTGGGGTTCTGTGACGTCTTGGTCTGGTCGTTGGACACAAACGAAGTACGCGAAGTTGCAGCTATGGCGAACTTTTAATCTAAACAAAACCCAAGTCTAAACGAAGCCTTAAGGGCTATATATATAGGGAAAAGAGAGGGGATTTTGTCCACCCTTGGCAAGGTGGTACTAAAACACCTCCTAAGTCGTTTCCCCTATAATATGGACTCTAAAAATAAATTACATGGGCCTGGCCCAAAATAAGGTGGCGCGACACCAATAATAAGCTATGGAGGAAATTTATGAAGGGCCATCTTGTATATTTCGTCCATCTTCTTGTATGTCATCATGGTGGCTTCAAAGTCCGGAAATCTCCACTTGAACCTCCGTTCTTGTTCTCTTTGCACGCACCTTCATCTCCGTGCTTGACCATGCTCCAATGTTCATCCTTCTTGTCCATGCTAGGCCCTTCAATTGCAAGCAACACAAATGTATCTAAGTTAGGCAGCATCATATTCTCATGAACACTAGAAACATTACCAAGAACCGAAAGTACCTGATAATTTAATTGGCGTATTTGAGCTCTAGCAACTGTTCCAAGAGGTAAAACAACAGGGGATATGGGTGGAACTGTGGTAGCCATGTCCTCATCATCCTCCCCTTCTTGAAAACAAAGCCGTCCTTGGCGTTGCTTAATCTGAAATATGGCTAACAATAGAGACAAGGTGTACACGTTGTATATGTATATGTCATCCATTTTAACTGATCTTAGTTGTGGCACATGTGACACAGTTATACAAGAGCACCTTTCAAAAGTCGTGAAAAATAAAGCCAATATATTATCACAAGAAGTCAAAGGCATGAAAATATTGCAACTCAGTTTGCACATATAAGTGAAGCTCTTATTCATAATAAAAGATTGGCAATGCTCATCATTAAACATTCCCAACCTTGATGAACCATCACCAAGATTAGAGGTCATATCAAAATGATTAAACATTGGCACAACTATTTTCAAACGTATTTGATCCAAATCTGATCTTTTCACTGATTCACATGGTTCTTTTGCATCAATTGTTAATTCAATGGGTTCACTCACAATTGTTTGATCACATGGCAAAGTCAAATCATGAACATAGTCCTCTAAAATAGCTGGTGTGATCAAAGTAGTGGGTAGCTCATCGCATGGTTCATTTAAATTGACAAGGCATTCATCATAGTCATGTGGAGGTGGAAGATCAGTACCTTTGTCATTACCTCTTATGATCAACAAAGATGATGTAGGCACTCTAGGTGGCGACATGTCACATGGTGGAGGTGATGTAGTGCTCTCAACAATGGATGTTGTTGCCATAGGAGACGCAGTGGTGGAAGGAACAACCATCGCAACTCGTGGGATTTGCACCTTCCGCTTGTTTATCTTGTGGGTAACACGTCTTGTTATCTCCTGTTCAGCTTTGCAAGCAAGACGAAATAAACGGTCCATAGGATAACATGTTTCATGAATTAGTATCTCCTGAATGTCACGGTTTAATCCTCCCCAAAATCTATCCATAAATTCTTCTTCACTTTCTTCTAAAGAGGAATGCAACAAGGTAGTTTGTAAATCATCATAATATTTCATTACAGTGTCACTACCTTGTTTTAAATGTTGCAACTTTTTAATCATGTCACGAGTATAATAAGCGGGGACGAATGCATGTCGCATGGCAAGCTTCAAATCATCCCAAGTAATAGGTATATAATCAGGGTGTAACCGACAATATTCACTCCACCAAACTAAAGCATAACCAGTGAAAGAACCAACCGCAACCTTAACTTTTTTATGTTCATCAAAATTATGGGAAGCAAATATAATATTTATGTCGAACTCCCATTCAATATATAAAGCAGGTCTAAAACGGCCATTAAATGATGGTATAGAAACATTAACCTGATCATGTGCATTTGGATGTTTATGCACCTCTCGTGATCATTGTGGAATTTGCATAGGTGGTGGCACGTCTCCCGCGATCGACAAAGCCCATGGATTGACTCTAGATCCTGTCATGATTAGTAGAAACAAGAAACAAAATCCAAAAATAATGTTCCTATAACTACTAGGATGTGGTAGTAAAACGCTCACAGTAAAGCAAATATCAATGTCTTACAATGTCTTACCATGCAGCAGGCGGTGATCGGCAACCAGCGGTGTCAAGTAACTCCAAAAGTTGGGTAAAGCGATTTCCAGGTGAACGTATGGATAGACGGTGTAGAAATATGTGGAGCTGGGTTGGCTTTATATATGTGGGAAAAAATGCTACAACCACGTTAATTAGTGCAAGCTGAAAATTCGTTCAAAGTGGTCGAGTGCTGATCCTAGGCTAGACCGTGCTAGAGACGCGAGCCTAAGACACAAATGAAATTCACGTGCCCTGGCAACCAAGTACTCAAGTTGCAACAAAAAAAATATGAGCAACGTAGCAACAAGCCAAACGAGCAATACTACAAGTATGTATGATATCTGCAAATATTTGGTATGTGGCTAATCTCTCTTTTCTTTTGTTTCTGCCTCAATGTCTTTCTCCCTCACGTGCAACTTCTTTTTTTGCCCGATAAACAATTTCCAAGTACTACCGAACAAACGTGATTGCTCTTCTTTTTTTTTCACTATCCAGTTCCTTTTCTTTTTCTTCCTATTCTCTGATTTTCTTTTTGAATCCTTCCAAAAGATGAGCACGCAGCACTTTAATGTCTCCTATCCCAAAACTTCCAAAGAAAACATCCACGTTATCCCCTTCCTTTATTGGCTGATTTCTTCTCTTTATTGGTTGATCCCTTTTCTCGTTGTGTTGGCCGATCTGTTTTTTTTTACTTTCCAATTAGTAGGCACAACTCACGTCCTTCCTTCCTTCCTTCTTTCCCTTTTTTTAAAGAAAATTGCCCCAAAAACGGCCACCAACCAAACCGATTGGCACTTGCCTTTTTTTTAATCTTTTCCTTATCTCTTTTGGCAACGTCCAAAAATAATTCCTCACAATAAATGCCGATTCCAAAACCTGCACCACCACATTACTTCTCTCTCTCTCTCTCCTGCTGTTTTTTTTCTATCTTCCAAACTCTGACTCTTTTTTTCGTTGGATTAGTCAATAGAAAAAATCTCGATGTTTCGATGAGACGGTGGCTATCGTTTTCTGTGGGAGTCGACCTTGACGATCCGACTACGAACGTGCGAAACATCGCGCCTTAGCAATCGCTAAACCAACTTCCGAGGGTTATTGACCACGCCGGAGCACGATCAACCTGACCACGAGGGTCTGTTTCCTGCGAGCAAATGAAGAACAAGCAAGAAACTAAGATTGCAATCGGGATATTGCGAATATAAGATGAAAACTTTATTGATCAAGGTGGGGTTCTGTGACATCTTGGTCTGGTCGTTGGACACAAACGAAGTACGCGAAGTTGCAGCTATGGCGAACTTTTAATCTAAACAAAACCCAAGTCTAAACGAAGCCTTAAGGGCTATATATATAGGGAAAAGAGAGGGGATTTTGTCCACCCTTGGCAAGGTGGGACTAAAACACCTCCTAAGTCGTTTCCCCTATAATATGGACTCTAAAAATAGATTACATGGGCCTGGCCCAAAATAAGGTGGCACGAAACCAATAATAAGCTATGGAGGAAATTTATGAAAGGCCATCTTGTATATTTCGTCCATCTTCTTGTATGTCATCATGGTGGCTTCAAAGTCCGGAAATCTGCACTTGAACCTCCGTTCTTGTTCTCTTTGCATGCACCTTCATCTCCGTGCTTGACCATGCTCCAATGTTCATCCTTCTTGTCCGTGCTAGGCCCTTCAATTGCAAGCAACACAAATGTATCTAAGTTAGGCAGCATCATATTCTCATGAACACTAGAAACATTACCAAGAAACGAAAGTACCTGATAATTTAATTGGCGTATCTGAGCTCTAGCAACTGTTCCAAGAGGTAAAACAACAGGGGATATGGGTGTAACTGTGGTAGCCATGTCCTCATCAC